>NC_063188.1:69774137-69869442 GCF_023159225.1 Perognathus longimembris pacificus | reverse complement strand
TTTCTGCCATGGTTAGACGGTCAGTGGACTCGGGAGGAGTTCAAGACTGCTCTGTGTTTATTGGCACGAACCCCATCTTAAGTATGGGCAATGAATGGCGGCAGGAAGAGGAGGGGTGTAACGTACCTAGCCAGGGGCTACGATTGGCGTTTGAAGCTGTCCGTCAAGGGTGGAAGGCCATGGGACCTCCCTAAGGGGTGGCCTAAGTCTATGTCACTACCAGCAGGGCTGCCCCCAGGTTACTGCCAGCTGCCATCTTGCTGCACATGGTCTTAAGGCTGGGAGGCTCGGCCATCTAGATCTGCCTTTCCAGTTCCGGTCCCTGAAGGCAGGCATGGCTAACCTCCCTCTTCCGAGAGGAGGTCCAAACAAGCACGCCCCCCCCCAGGGACTGAGGCAGGCGGGGCTCTTCAGGGCCTCACTCCATGGAGGCGGCGCAACAGCCACACACCTCCAGGGCACGAACAGGCCGGGCCAGTCGGTGAGCCCCACAGATGGACACACACACACAGAGACACACAGACAGACAAACAGGGAGACAGACGGACGGACATGCAGACGTACACATGGACAGAGAGGGCAACAGGCATGGAGACAGACACACAGACAGGGACACAGGGAGACAGACAGGCAGGGAGACAGACACATAGACAGACAGACATACAAATGGAGACAGACGGACAGACAGGGAAACAGACAGCAGACGGACAGACAGACATGGAGACAGACACATAGACGAACATACAAATGGAGACAGATGGACAGATGGGGAGATGGACACCACGACAGTCAGACACACAGGCAGACAAACAGGGAGACAGATAGATGGATGCACAGAGAAATGGACAGAGAGATGGACAGGGAGACAGACAGGGAGATAGACAGACAGAGAGGGAGACGGACAGATGGGGAGACATAGAGACAGACAGACAGGGAGACAGCAAGACAGACGCATAAGAGATGGACAGACAGACGCATAGACAGATGAACAGATGGACAGATGGACGGAGACAGACAGATCGACAGAAGGACATGGAGACAGGGAGGCAGACACATAGACAGACAGACGGACAGACAGAGAGGGAGACTGGGGGATGGATAGAGACAGACAGACAGAGAGGGAGACAGGGGGACACACAGACAGGGAAACAAACATGGAGACAGACAGACAGACGGACGGAGACAGACAGACATGGAGACAGGGAGACCAACAGAGAGTTTCATAGAAAGGTGGATGGACAGATGGGCTGGGAGACAGACAATCAGACACATATACAGAAAGGGAGACAGACACACAAGAGGCGGACAGATAGACATGGGGACAGACACACAGGGAGACAGACTGGGAAACAGACATGGAAACAGACAGACAGGGAAACAGACGGATGGATGGATGGACACACAGACAGACAAACAGGTAGACAGATGGACATGCATACATACAAATGGACAGACAGGGCAACAAACATGGAGACAAACACACAGACAGACGGAAACAGGGAGACAGACAGACGGACAGACAGCAGATGGACAGACAGACGGACATGGACACAGACACATAGACAGGAAGGCAGACGGACAGACAGGGGGATGAACATGGAGACAAGGAGACTGACATACAGACAGACGGACAAACATACAAATGGAGACAAATGGACAGACGCGGAGATGGACACCAAGACAGTCAGACATACAGACAGACAAACAGGGAGACAGACAGATAGACAGCAGATGCACAGAGAAATGCACTGACAGATGGACAGGGAGACAGACAGACGGACAGGGAGATGGACAGACAGGGAGATGGACAGACAGGGAGACAGATGCACAAGAGATGGAAAGACAGACGGACAGGGAGACAGACACATAGACAGATGGATGGACAGACAGACATGAAGACAGACCCACAGAAAGACAGGGAGACAGACATGGCGACAGACATAGACAGACTAATGGACAGACAGGGAGACAGACTGACGGAGACGACACATAGACATAGGGAGGGAGGGAGACAGACAGACACACAAGAGATGTACAGACACACGGACAGGGAGACAGGCATACACACAGACAGACAGACGTAGACGAATAGATGTGCAGACAGACAGACGGACAGACGGACAGACAGAGAGAAAGAGACCGACAGACAGACGGACGAACCAGTGGAGCGACGGACAGATGACACGGAGGCAGACAGATGGACCGACCTGCGGACAGGGAGACCAGATGGACGGACGATAGACGGACAGGAGGCAAGACAGAAAGAGACACCCAGACAGACACCTGGACAGAGAAGCAGATGGATGGAAAGACGGATGGACCGGGAGCCGGACAGACACACTTCCACATCTATTGTATTATAATTATTATTATGTCTCTCTGTCTCTGTGTGTCTGTCTCTCTGTGTCTGTCTGTGTCCGTCTCTCTGTCTGTCTGTCCATCTGTTTGTACATCTCTTGTTTGTCCGTCTGTCTGTCTGTTTCCCTCCCTCCCTGTCTGTCTGTCTGTGGGTCTGTCTCCCTGTCTGTCTGTCTGTCAGTCTATGTCTGTCTTCCTGTCTGTCTTTCTGTGGGTCTGTCTCCCTGTCTGTCTGTCTGTCTGTCTGTCTGTCTGTCAGTATATCTCTGTCTATCTGTCTGTGGGTCTGTCTCCCTGTCTGCCTGTCTGTCTGTTTCCGTGTCTGTTTCTCAGTCTGTCTCCCTGTGTGTCTCTCCCCATGTCAGTCTGTCTCCTTGTCTGTCTGTCTCCATGTGTGTCTGTCTGAATCCCTACCCTCCCTGTCCTTCTCCCTGTCTGTCCGTCCGGCTGTCTGCTTTTGTGTCCAGGTGTCTGTCTGGGTTTCTCTTTTTGTCTTCCCGCCTGTCCGTCCGTCCGTCTGCCTCCCTCTCTGTCTCTCTGCCCGCAGGTCGGTCTGTCCATCTGCCTCCCTGTCTGTCTGTCCGTCTGTCAATCCGTCTCCTTGTCTGTCTCCCTGTCTGTCTCCCTCCCTCCCTCCCTGTGTTTGTCTGTTTCCCTGTCTGTCTCTCCGTGCGCAGGTCTGTCTGTCCATCTGTCTGTCTGTCTCCCTCCCTATGTGTCTGTCTGTCAGTCTGTCTATGTCTCCGTGTCCGTCCGGCGGTCTACTTCTGTGTTTATGTGTCTGTCTGTCCGATCCCCTGTCATCTCTCTGTCCATCTGTCTGCCCGTGCATCTGTCTGTCTGTCGATGTGTCTGCCTGGGTGTCTCTTTGTGTCCTCCCTCCCGTCTATTTCTCTGTCCTTCTGTCTATCCCTCTGTCCTCCATCCATCTGTCTCCCTACCTGTCTGTCTCTCTCCGTGTCTGTCTGTCCATCTCTCTCCCTGTCTGTCGCTGTGTCTGTCTGTCTCTGTCTGTCTGTCCATCCCTCTGTCCGTCTGTCTCTCTCTCTGTCTGTTTCCCTCCCTCCCTCTCTGTCTCCATCTGTCTGTCTCTCTCCATGTCTGTCTGTCTGTCTCCCTGTCTCTGTCTGCCTCCCTGTCTGTCCATCTGTCTGTCTCCCTCTCTGTCTGCCTCTAACCCTCAGTGTCTGTCCTGGCATCTGTCTGTCTGTCTCTGTCGTCGGGGTGTCTGTCTGTCCACCTCCTGGGTGTCTGTCCGTCTGTCTCTCTCTGTGACTCTGTGTCCCTCACTGTCTGTCTGTCCCCCCCACCCCCCCAACCAGGCCTGTGTCCGTCTCTCTGTGTTCATCTCCAGGGGGGTGTCTGTCTGTCTGTCCATCCATTCCATGTCTGTCTGTCTCCCTGAGTCTCTGTCTGTCTCCCATCTGTTCGTCTGTTCGTCCGTCTGTCTGTCTGTCCCTGTGTCTGTGCCTGTCCCTCTGTCCATCTTTCTGTCCGTCTGCCTGTCCCTCTTCCATCTGTGTGTCCCTCCTTCTGTCTGTCTGTCTGTCCATCCATTCCCTATCTGTCTGTCTGTCTCCCTGGGTCTCTGTCTCCTCGATGTCTGTCTGTCCGTCCATCTATCCATCTGTCTGTTTCCATGTCTGTCTGTCTGTCTGTCTGTGTCCCTGATTCTCTGTCCATCTCCTGGTGTCGGCCTGTCTGTCTGTCTGTCCACCTTCTCTGATTGTCTGTCTCTCCTTGGGTGTCTGTCTGCCTCCCATCTGTCCATCCATCTCCATGTCTCCCTGTCTGTCTGTCTGTCTCTCTCTCTGTGTGTCTGACTGTCTGTCTGTCCATCTGTCTGTCCCTCCTCCATCTGTCTGTCTGTCCGTCTGTGTGTCTCTGTGTCTGTTTCCCTCCCTCCCTTTCTGTCTCTGTCTGTCTCTCTGTCCACATGACTGTCTGTCAGTCTGTCCATCTCCCTGTCTCCCTCCCTCCCTATGTGTCTGTCTGTCCACCTCCTGGGTATGTGTCTGTCTGTCTGTCTCTCTCCCTGTCTCCCTGTGTCTCTCCATCAGTGTCCGTCTTGGCGTCTGTCGGTCTGTCTCTGTCGTCGGGGTGTCTGTCTGTCTGTGTCCCTCACTCTCTGTCTGTCATCCCCACCCCCACCCCCCTCCCCCAGGGCCTCTGTCCATCTCTCTGTGTTCATCTCCGGGGGGTGTCTGTCTGCCTCCCTGTCTGTCTGTCTGTCCATCTGTCCATCCATCTGTCCATCTGTGTCCCTGATTCTGTCTGTCCATCTCCTGGGTGTCTGCCTGTCTGTCTGTCTGTCCACCCTCCCTGATTGTCTGTCTGTCTCTCCTTGGGTGTCTGTCTGCCTCCCATCTGTCCATCTGTCTGTCCATCTGTCTATCTCCCTGTCTGTCCATCTGTCTGTTCATCTGTCGGTCCCACCCATGTCTCTGTCTGTCTCCCTGTCCATCTCCTGATTGTCTGTTTGTCTGTCCATCTATCCATCTGTCTGTCTGTCTGTCTCCCTGTCTGTCCGTCTGTCCGACCCCCCCCACTCCTCCTTTCCCCCTTCCCGGTTCCCTGTCCTCCATGTGTTTCCCCATCACCCCCACCTCAGACCTCAGCCCCTCCCACTCCCTGCCTCTCCCCCTCCCATTTTCCCAAGCCTTTCTCCCCCCCTCCCCCTCCCCCTCTTCCCTCCCCCCCCCACCCCGCCCCTGGCTGGCTTCGACTTCCCCTTTCCTGCCCCCCTCCCAGGGCTGTGGTCACAGCCAGGCCTTCCCCACCCAGGAACCCCAGGAACCCCGGGAACCCGCAAGGGGGGGTAGGGGGGAAGACATTGTGGTTTCGAGGCTCCCCAGTGTGTGCAGAGGTGGCGGTTTCCAGGCCCTCACCCCAGGTGTGGAGAGGGTGGTGGCTTCAAGGCTATCCCTGAGTGTGCAGAGGTGGCAGTTTCCAGGCTGCCCCCCCCACCCGTGTACAGAGGTGGCGGTTTCCAGGACCCCCAGGGTGTGCAGGGGTCGCGGGTTTGAGGCCTAGGGAAACCCGTTATTATTATTATTAAAATTATTATCACTATGTTATTTGTAGCTATCATTTTATTAATTTATTAATATTATTTAATATCATTATTTTTATTATTATCATTATTTTATTATTATAATTATAATTTTATTATTAATATTTATTATTATCTCATCATTTATAGCTATTATTTTTTCATTAATATTATGTATTATTGTCATTATTTTATTATAATTTATAGCTACTGTTTTATTATTTTATTAATATTATTTATTATTTTCATTATCTTATCATTTATAGCTATTATTTTATTATTTTGTTACGATATAATGTTATTATTATTTTATTTTCATTTATAGCTATTATTTTATTATTATTTATTATTGTTATCATTAATTTATTAATATTTATAGCTATAATTTTATTATGTTTTAAATATTATTTATTATCATTATTTTATTATTTATAGGTATTATTTTATTATTAAAATTATTTATTATTATTTCATTATTATTTACAATTATTTCATTATTTTCTTCTTCTTATTTTATCATTACTTGTAGCTATTATTTTATTACTATTAATTAATATTATTATCATTATTTTATTATTATTTATACTTATTATTTTACTATTTTATTAATATTTATTATTACTATCATTATTTTACCATTAATAATAGCTATGATTGTTTTGTGAATATTATTTTATTAATATCATTATTTTCAATATTAACATTTTTTCATAATTATTAGCAGCTGCTATCTTATTATTTTTATTAATATCATTGTCATGATCATCATTATTATTAATTTTATTATCATTATAAACAGCTATTATTTCTATTATTTTTATTGATATTAGCTTATTAAGGTTATTTTATTATTATTATCATCAGGAAATTCAGGTGGAGCCATTATTATTATTATTTTATTAGAAGTATATTACTATTATTATGTTATTATTATTTATTATTTTTTATTAGTAGTATAATATTATTGTTATTATCATCATTACATTATTATGTTATTATTTTTTTATTATCATGATTAATTATTATGATTATTATCATGCAGATGGGGCCATTATTATTTTTTAAATAGCATATTATTATTTTATTATCATTATTGATTATATTATTAATTATTATTATGATGATGATGACTCCGGCTAGCAAAAGGCACTATGACATCATCATCATGGTTATGACATCATCACCACCATCATCCTCATAACGACATCATCATCATCATCAATATGACAGCATCATCATTATCATCATTGTTTTTTAATTATTATTACCAATAGCTACGGATTTATCATGTTATTATTTTATTAATATCGTCATCATTTTAATGGTATTATAAAATTATTATTTTATTATCACATTTATGATGATTATTATAATCATCCTTTCATTAGGATGATCATCATCATTGTGTTATCATTGGTGCAAACAGCCGTGACAATATTGATTATTATTGTTATATTTTATATTATTATTTATATTATATTATTATATTATTTATTTTATTGTTCATTATTTATTATTTCATTATTTATATTATATTATTATTTTATATCATGTTATTATATTATTATGTTATATTATTTATTCTTTGTTTAGTATTTATTATTTTATTATTTATTTATATTATGTTATGTCATTTATTTTATATTATATTATTTATATTATATTATTTATTATATACGTATATTATATTATTATACTATTAATTTTATTATTTATAATTTTATCATTTATTTGTATTATATTATTATACAATATTATTTATATTATATGATATCATTTATTTTATTATTTATTAATCATTCATTATTTATTTGTTTATATTACATTATTGTATATTACTTATATTATATTATTATATTTATTTTATTATTTGTTATTTATTATTAATTATTATTTATTTATATTGTATCATATTGTTTATGTTATTATATTATCATTATTATTCTTACTCAGGCCAGCAGAGGGCGTGATGACATCATCACCATTATTATTTATTATCATTAGCTATTTCATATATAATTATTATTTTATTATTATTATGATCTTCATCCTGTTACCGTGCGATGTACACGGTGCTAGTCTATGATTATCATTAATATTATTATCATCATTAATCTTATGATGATTATTAATATTATTATTTCTATGGAGTCATTATATTACTGTTATTATATTATCATTATATTATTATTATTAATATTATTATTACTATGACATGGACCAGCATTATTATAATTAGTAATAGTATTATTATGATTTTATTATATTATTGCCATTGTTTCATTATTATTATTAGCTGTTATTTTATTATTATTAGTTATGTTGCAATGCAAATGGCGCCATGACATTATTATTATTACATTATTGTTATTATTCGATTTATTATTATTATCATTGGAGCTCTTATGTTATTATTTATTATTATTATTAAAGATGATGATGATGATTAGAAAATAAAAATCTTGCGAATCCCAGAGTGAAAGGAGAGAATAATAATAGTAAATAAAATAATGATAAATAATAATAATTATAATAAATAATAATAAAATGGAAATAATATAATAAATAATAATTATGATAATAAAATAAAAATAATAATTTAATAAATAAAATAATATTATGAAATTAAAAATAATAAAGCAAATAATAAAATGATAATAACTTATTGTAATAATAATAAAATAATAAAATAATAGATAATGAAAAAATAATTATAATATTACAATACTACTAATAAAATAAAAATGAAAATAATATAAAAATAAAATAATGACGTTAATGATAAGTAATAATAAGGTAATAATGAAAATATTATAATAATAAAATATTAGTGATGGTAATGAAATAAGACAATGAAATAATGATAATACAATAATGAAAAATAATAATGAAATAATGATGATAATTATAAAATGACTATAATATAATTATGATAAAATAATAGTAAAATTAACAATAAAAATAATAACAAATAGGTTAATAATATTAAAATAATGATGATATTAGTAAAATAATGATGATAATAAAATAATAAAAATAACGATGATGATGATAATAAAATAAATAATAATAAAATAAATAGTATAATAATGACAATAATAAAATTATAATGATGATAATAATGAAGTAATAAATAATAATAAAATAATAAATAAAAAATAATGATAGCCATGAAATATTAAATAATAATAAAATAATAATACAATTACCATTATGATAATAAAATAATAATAAATACTAATAAACAATAACACTGATAATAAATAATAATAATAAAATATAATGAATCATAATAAAAAGATAATAATAATATTAAATAATAATAAATAATAAAATAATAATGATGGTCATAATAAAATAATAAATAAAATAATCACAATGAGAATAAATATTAATAATAATGAGAATAAAATAATAAAATAATGAGAATAAAATAAATAATAATCAAATAAATAATGATGATAAAATAATAATAACAAATAATAACAACAAAATAATGATGATGGAAAGGCTTTGACAAGTTACTTCTTCCAGTGCTTCTTTGGTCCAAGTCAGTATGAGAATATTAAAGGTATCTAAATAATGGCTGTTACATGGGCAAGCTTCTTTTGATGCAGACCATTTCCCTCAGTACTCCATCCATGAGCACATCAGTCATCATAATCATCCTGTGGGATGGGCTGTTACAGCCTTGTTAGACTTTTCATTAGCGTGAGGCCAGCAGACAAGCCTAAAAGCTTATTTCTTTCCTAGATCTATTTTTAGAAGTTGGAGAAGTGTGTTTTGAATAGATATAAGAAGAAAAAATGTACTGTATGATGACTTCAACTTGGCATGGAAAGATCCTAAAGTACAGGGAGTAGCTCATTCACCCCTATGTGCCCTCCCCCAGGAGAGGAGTAGGAGGGGGAGGGGGTCAGCCCTCTGTCAACTGACTCTGACCCTGCTGCCAGCTCCCTAGTGAGTCCTCTGAACTAACACTACAGGCATTCAATGTGAAGAACTGTTGTTCAAAGGAGTTCTTTTCAGAGATAGTTGTTTCTTATATCTTTACTTGGAAAAATAAAAAATTGACAGCCTTTCTTATTTTTTTATTGTCCATAAAATACAGGTTGTCTTTTTTCATTTGATAGCTGAGTGAGTTGAGATACCAAGAGATGAAGCAGTTAAGCCCAAGACTGTAGTATTTTTTTTCACCAGGTTTGTTAGAACTCAGGACTAGGTAAGATTTTGATAAGAAGGGGTAGATTTTTTGTCTGTGTTTAAATAGCAGTGCCTAGCTGAGATGAAAAATTTTAACCAGCCTCACATTCAGTAATTCCCAAAGCTTAACTGATGACGAAGGTTGGTAGTTGGAAAGTATGTCCTTTAGGGAGTGTTCCAAGTGATCACTCACTGCGCATCAGAGCTCAACCTACAACACTTCCACAGTCCTCAGGTCATAGCCAAAGAGATTCTCTAGTTGGTCCTCTGTGCTTTCACACGCATCTTCGCAGGCTGTTACATGCCATTTGTTTTAAGGGAAAATGATTTCATTCTAGGTTACAGCCACAGCTGTACAACTACAAACAAAACATGATGAACATAAGGAGAGAAAGTCATCCCTTGGCAAAGTGATGTGCTTCATACCTAATTTAAAACAGCTTTATCAAGACTACTCAGATGTCCAGGAGAAAGAACCAAATGTACAAGAAACAGTAAGTCTGGTTTGCTCTTCTTACTGCGCTTCAGAAGATGAGAAGGAGTTTGTGTACTGAAAGGACAGTAGCTTTGAAAGAGGAACAGTGTCACTATAAATCATTGATATGAATTATCTCATCACATTTTTCTCTACTTAGTCAAAGTGTAAGGAGCTAAAAATACAAAATAATGGACTGTTTGAAGGGAAGCGAAATCCTCACAAGTGTGTGCTTTGTGTGCTAGTCACTGACCCACCACACTCTTCTGTCTTGAACTTTGCCACACCAACAGATACTTGCATATATGTTCTAAAGACCAACCTTTTTGTTCATAGTATATTTTGTATTTGAAAAACAAAATCTTATCCCATATGCATAGGTTTTTTTAGAGATTGAGAACAAAACATAACACAAAAGGAAAAATGTTAGTTTATAAATATCATGGTCAAATTTGTGCTCTTCACTAATAATTTGTTTTAGTTTTGACACTGATCGTACTAATTCTGTGACTCAAATATCTATTTGTACATTAGAAATTCAGAAAAAATATTTTTTACTCAAATGACAAATTTACTAGGTAATGGAGTTAAAATTTGGATCTAGATTATTTTCCAAATTATTTTCTTATCATTACCATTAGAGAAACATACTTTAATGAAAACTTACCTCCATTATGTACTGGAAGAGCCAACAAACTCCCTTGCAGGGCTCAGTAGTAAACATTTAAGCCTTTCAAACGATTGAGTTCTCTAGTAAAATTCTGCTCTTTAGTACAAGAAATACATAAATAAACCAGACTCTAATGACCCTGTAATCCTAGCTTTTCAGGAGGGTGAGATTTGAGGACTGAGGTTCAAAACCAGCCCAGGCAAAAAAAAAGTCTGAGAAACTCTTATCATCAGTTAACCAACAAAAGGCTGGAAGTGGGGAGGTGTGGTTCAAGTAGCCGAGCATAAGACTTTAGCAGAAAAGCTCAGGAACAATTCCAAGGCCCTGAATTCAAGCCCCAGAGTGGCACAAAAAAAGAAAGAAGAAATATGTAATCAAATTGATATAAATCAATACAAATTGATTAAACTTTATTTATAAAATTCAACAACTTCTTCATAGTGATAGTTTTCCAATCCATAGAACTGACTCAAGTCATTTGATTCTGACTCAGTGGGAACTATTACAAAGGACACTATAAAACATGCTTCCAAAAAAGTGCATTTGAATTTCTTTTCCTACTGTGAAAGAAGTCAGTGTCTCAATTTGTCACATTCATTTCACTATTCTTGATTTAAGCATCTGCCTCTTCTTGAGACTAACCTCTGAACTAGTTTGATAACTGCTAATCTCCTTATCTAATTACATATAGTTTTAAAAACACTTTAAAACAGATTCAATGCATAGCTGTATGAAAAATCATGGTTGTTTACTTTTACTAAAACTTAGCCTTTATAATGGAGTAGAAAACATTAGCACAGTCCCTGAACTAAATCCTACTTTCTTGAGGATGCAGGGACACCTAACATCTGGGCCCTGCAGCGACATTGAGGGGTCCTCTGGGCAGATGTTCTCCATTGCCTACATTCTACCAATTTTTTTCCATTTACACAACATGAAAGTCGCTTCAAATCAATCATGTCACTGTATGTCATAACAGGGAACATTTAGACAATTTGCTTGTCTGTTATGACTCAAAGTTGATAGGAAGAAAGAAAGGAAGCTGCCATTGTGATAAAGCGGTCCTCTCTTCTGATCTGACAGGGATATTCTCCAGTTTATGCTTAGCTGGTGCCCTCCAGACAAAATATTTTTAAGGTATTTATGTATCTAACTAGTTAAAAGCATATTTGGAGTTGGGACTTGGATACTAAATTTGGTGAAATTAATAGTAGCATCGATTCAATTTGAACAAAAATCACTTCAGTTAAAAGCCAAGATGTTGTGTGCATGTGCGTGTTTGCTGTGACTAGTACAAGCTAGGAAAGCGCTCTATCAGAGCTGAATCCTCAGCCATAAAATCTAAATTTAGTGGCTACTTTCCCAAATGTAGTTCTTTTCATACCTTCAGTGCCTTTTGTAATTCTATTGTAGCATTACCCTTTTTGCCTTAGGATGTAGGTATTTGTGTATATGTCTATTCCTTTTCCTGAATGAAACATACAGCACCAAATAGGAATTTTTCCCATCTACTCTGCCTTGAGGACCATAGCATCTTAAAAGGTTTAAACTGAATTTTTCTAGTAACATGGTTAGGTGTATGCCAAAAAAATTCCCTTAGTATGTGGGTGGTAGCCATACTTCAATAACCATTTTGCTCTACTTTCATTACTTAAGAAATTGTACTAAAAACATTAAACAGCAAACTATGAAAAGCATAATACAATTCTGCAAGGAAGGTCTGTGGTCATAGTTTGAAGTGGAGTGCCTACCTAGTAAGAAGAAAAGCCTAGCTCAAACCCTAGAATTGCCAGAGAAACAAAAACAGCTGGGTGTTGGTGGTTCACACCTTTAAACCTAGTTACTCAGAAAACTAAGATCTGAGAATCACAGTTCAAAGCTGGCTTATATAGAAAAATCCATGAGACTTTCTAATTAACCAGCAGCAAAATGCTACACTGAATGTATAGTTCAAGTAATAGAATGCCAGCCATGCACAAAAAAAGCCAAATGAGAGCTTGAGACCTTGAGTGTAAGCCCTGGAACTGGAACAAATTTTTTTTTAGATAGCAAAAAATGCTCTGCAAGGAAAATTTAAACTATCTCCCTCAGATAGTCTGCAACAAGAGATTTTCTTTTTGTTCATTATTTTAAAAAATGAATTGTTTTGTCTGTTGGGTTTCTGTTCTAATTTTATCTTTAATGGTTAAGAACATGATGAGCCAGGTGCTGGTGGCTCAGGCCTGTAATCCTAAGTACTCAACAGACTGAGCAGTTTGAAGCCATCCTGGCAGGAAAATCTGGGAGCCTTTATTTCCACTGAATTACAGGGGGATAAAATACCAGACGTGAAGCTGTGGCTCGAATGGTAGAGTGCTAGCTTTGAGCACAAAAGCTCAGGGACAGTGCCTAGGACAAGAGTTCAAATCCCAGGACTGGAAAAAATAAAAGAATAAAATAATGGAGGATTTGGCAACCTTGGGACATTTCATCAATCTAGTAACTTTTCTAGTTGATGGGTATTCTAGTTAAGAACCTTTATAGGCCTGGCATTTGTTGCGCATTTCATCACTTCTTGCAGTTAAGTCACCTTCCTTAGCGTTTCTGCATGCTAAAATAGATGTGAGGTCAAGGAAGTCCCTGACCTGTCCCACACATGGTTTTCTGTTTTAAGTAATTCATATGCCACAGTTTTTCAAACAACTGTTCTTTGGGAGTAAAGAGAGCATTAGAAACTTTGTAACTTTACATTGTCAATTATCACCCAAGAAAACGAGTTAAAATCAATTTTCGTAATGATCTCCTATTAAAAATGAATGATGTACTTAATGGGAAGCTCTGTCAAATTTACACTAGTCAAAGATTTGAGTTATAAAATTACAGGCCTATAAAAGTTTTGATACCTGAGAATGTGTCATCTTCTTTCATTAACAGTATGATTCGTCCATGGGCTGGGGATATGGCCTAGTGGCAAGAGTGCTCGCCTCCTATACAGGAGGTCCTAGGTTCAATTCCCCAGCACCACATATACAGAAAATGGCCAGAAGTGGCGCTGTGGCTCAAGTGGCAGAGTGCTAGCCTTGAGCAAAAACAAGCCAGGGACATTGCTCAGGCCCTGAGTCCAAAGCCCAGGACTGGCCAAAAACAAAACAACAAAAAAAGTATGATTCGTCCAGCCTTCCAGCTCTGTTATTCAAAGCAAAAACCATTTTGGCAGCAGAAAACCATCTGAAAAATATCAACCAGCAGTTAGAGACACTCCTGGACCAGAATAGGACAGCCAGTGACTGAAATGTGCCTATGGAGCAAGAGCTCCTGGTACTGCCTGCTACCTTCTGAAACTCAGCTGCTTTATAAATAATGTATAGTCTAATCACTGGATTTCATGCTTTATTTTCATGCAAGCTAAGTAACAACAGTTCAAATATCTACACATTGTAGAAGCTGTAGTCATCTTTTCTGATTAGTGTCTTAAGTAATAAACTTTAATATTGTTAATATCGAATCTTTATTTTTGTTCTTATTTGGTACCGTCATGGGGCTTGAACTGAAGGTTTGGGTACTGTTCCTGAGTTTCATTCACTCAAGGCCAATGCTCTACCTCTTGAGCCACAGCTTTACTTCCAATGTGTGTGTGTGTGTGTGTGTGTGTGTGTGTGTGTGCTTCCTAAGTTGCTAGGATTACAGGTGCCATGGGTGCCCAGCTGACACCTAATTTTAACTATCTCCACATGAGTTTTAACATACAAAATTGTAAAATAAAACTATGTAAATGTAGACTAATGTTAGTTAAATAGGAGATTTCTGCAGAATTTAAGTACACTGAAGCTAATTTTAATGTAAACTGGTTTAAGTAAGAAAGACTGAAAAACAAAGTAATAAGGCTTTATTGATATCATCAGATTTACTAATGAGGTAATGTAATTTTTTTTTCAGTTCTAGGGATTGAACCCAGGGCCTTGTAAATGCTCAGCAAGTTCTGTACCACTGAGCTCAAACCCCAGCCCTAATTGATCATGTTATTACAAAGCACATACTTCAGGTAAATGGCAGTCTGATTATGGGAGTAGTATGTGTAGTGTGCTAGTCTTGTAACACTTCCATAATGAGTTCATCAGGAATTTCGTCCCCTATACCATTGTGACTGAGAAGACCATTCTCCGCAGTGTCAGCCATTTCAGCATCCTCAGCTGCTTGTAACAAGCAAACATCATCACTGCCACTGCCCCAATCAGCACCCAAAGATGCACCTGGTGATGGCTTGTAGGGTGGTGCTTCATGAGGACACACACCATCTGCTATCACCTCTTCTTCCTTTATTTCAGTGAGGAAGGGGGAGGGAGCCAGCCGGATAGGAAGATAAAGGGTAGTCAGTGAGTTTACCATACACAACAAAACAGTTTACACTGAAATGAATATTCTGGATGAATACTGTCTGCCAAGCAGGCAGCATGAATTCCACATTTGAAACTGTTATTTGGCAGGAAAATAATTATTTTTGGGGGGGATGGGGGGTAAAATCAACTCTCTTTTCCAATTCGCTCATTCATTCACTTTTATAGAGCTAGAAATGAAACCCCAGAGGCCTGTGGATGCTAGGTACATGAACTTCCCTGGGTAATCTCTCTCCAGCCTAGACCCCGCTTAAGGATGTACAGTATGGGTATTACACAGTGAAGAGGCCCCAGAAAGGTGGCAAAGAGGTGTGGTCCCAGGAAGGCATCACTACATGGGCTAGAGCAAACATAGACTGAGGTTTTGAAAAGGAGACAGTCCAGCTAAGACATTTGCTAGCTTGACCATATGTTTAATTCTCTAACTTACAAAGTAGCTATAATAACATGTGCTCCACCCTATCCAGCTCTCCACTGAGATAGTCTTGCAAACTTTTCTGCTCAGGCCGGCCTCAAACCACAATCTTCCCAATCTTGACTTCCTAAGTAGGTATGATTACAGGTATGATTGACAAGTGCTGAGCAGTTCTGTTACTTCTAAGCATTTTTCAACCTAGAAGTTTAGTAAGAATCTGGCTACCAGTTACAGGAGACATTTTAAAAATCAGACTGAATAGATACCAGGCTGAGTTTTCTAGAATATAAACTTAAATTTGGTCATCTTGTAGCTGGTAGCTTATTCTAAGTATAACATGTTTAAAAAAAAACTCAAAAAACTGATGGGAGGGTATAAAATTAAGTCTGAAAATAGGATAACATAGAACATTACTAAACTCTTACAAAATGTTAGTGAAATCATACAAAAATAGGCACAGATAGGTCATAATAAAAATATAGGTAGTAAACCCACAGAGTGTTCATAAATAAAGAAATGCAAAGTAAAGCAAGTGAAATGTCACTTGACTTTTTGTTTAGTAGAGATGAAAAGGTCATTTCCCATCACTTCTACAGAAAGCAATTCAGTTAATAGTACTGCTAAAGTATTTGTCATACTTTAGGGGAAAATATCAAGCAAATAGCATATGCATTATGACTTTAAGAGTACATAAACATACATATAAATCATGGAGGATATATGCTAAAAAATTAATATTTTGGCCAAATTATGAGAGAGCAAGATTTTTTCAATTTTCTCATGTATTTTCTGTTGCTTTTCTTTTTCTTGCAAAGAATGTTAATAAGTTGAGTAAACAAAACACTTTAAGGGCTGAGAATGTGCCCTAGTGGTAAAGTATTCTCCTCAAATAAATGAAGCCCTGGACTCCATTCCTCAGCACCACATATATAGAAAAAGCCTGAAGTGGCACTGTGGCTCAAGTGAAGCCAGGAACAGTACTTAGGCCCTGACTCCAAACCCCAGGACTGGCAAATATATATATTTCCAATGTGATATGCATAAAACTCTTTAAGAGAAAAGTTAACTGTTGAGTAATACCTGCCAGAACTTAAGTTACATGTTCCCTTTGACACAGTTCTACTTTTAAACATGCATCCTTCAGAAATAGTTGTTCAGAAAGATAAAGATGGGTGTTTTACTTTACTTTGTAAAGCAAAAAGGGAGAAAGGTCCTAAATTTTGGGACCAGATCCATTGATGATGCAGTTTCTCATGCCACAGTGAAAAAGAACAAGCTGCACATTGTCAGACATGAGCTGAACAGGAGCATCACTCCCGTAAGTAAAAACAGTTACTGCTCTGTTTAGATGCTACCTGGTCAAGTGTGGTAGTGCAAGCCTGAAGTCTCAGCATTGGGGAGGCTGAAGCAAATTCATCATTAATTAGATGCCAGCCTGAACTTCATAGCCAGATGTTATTTAAACTAGACACAGCTGGATCTTGCTCATGGCTCATGTATGCTACTGTGCCAGAAATGAATTTGGAGACAGAAAGACAAAAGTGTTAGTAATGTCCATGCTGATAAAAACAAAATCCAGTTCTCTGTTGTCTCTAAGGAATGTGCCCAGGACTTAAAGATGGAGGAAAACCCAAGAGTAAAAAGATCACAGTAGATACACAGCAACCAAAATAAGCTGGTTGCTAAAAAACGTCACAACGTGGATAAAAGGCTAGGAATATGGCCTAGTGCTCACTTCATATACGTGAAGCTCTGGGTTCAATTGCTCAGCACCACATATATAGGAAAAGCCAGAAGTGGTGCTGTGGCTCAAGTGGTAGAGTGCTGGCCTTGGGCAAAAAGAAGCTAAGGACAGTGCTCAGGCCCTGAGTTCAAGCCCCAGGACTGGCAAAAAAAAAAACAAATAAAACAACGTGGGTAAAATGAAGAGGATCCCCACAGGAGATACAGCAGTTCTCACCACATCCACCAAACACAATCTGCAAAGAGGGGAGGAAAAACTTGGCAGCATTGTAAGGACAGCAAATTCACCCACAAACACAGTCTTCCATCCGAATCAAGGCTTTAAAAAAGTATGCTTGATAATTTATAGATGAAGGGTCCTCCAGAAAAGTTCAGTAATGATGCAGAAAACAGGAATAATACTAAAGCAACTAGCAGAATGGATCGACTTGCATACATGAAGCAGTGTTCTGTGATCAGAAGCCACTAAAATTGACTCTATGCAGGCTATGTGAATCTTACCAAATTTAAAAGTATCTGCATCTAGGCAAACACATTCTCTGACCACAGGACAGATTTTGAAAATAAATGTAAAGAAACCCATCATTTAGAAATTAATACCATTTCTAAATAACCAATGCCTCATTTAAAAATAATGGATATTTGGACCTGAATAAAAATGAAAATAACTACATACTAAATTCTGTGAAATACAGCCAAAGTGACTTTTTGGGTTTTGTTTGGTTTTGACAGTACTGGGATTTTGAATTTAGGGCTTTTGCTAGCTGGGTAAACCCTCTACCACTTCAGACATCTCTCCAGCTCCTTCATTTTTTTTCTGATAGGATCTTGTATTTCCCTGGCCCAGGCTAATAGCAACAATCCTCTTTACTGGGTCTTCTGAGCTGCTGGGATTGAGGACAGGTGTGAGGAGCTTTGTGACACTGGCCTGGAACCTCAATCTTCCTGTCTCTATCACCCAAGTACTTGCTATTATGGGTGTTAGCCACCATGCTAAACCCTTAAATGAGTTCTTCAGAGGGAAATTTGTAGTTTTAAAAGCTTATATTGCAAGCCTGGTACAGTGGTTCATGCCTGTAATCCTAGGTACTCCAGAGGCTCAGATTTCTATTTTATCCTTATGCTACCATATCCTCCTACTATTTAAAATTCTTTTTCTTTTATTATTTGTACTTTAAGGGGAATTCTAAAACAAGGCCTGGCATATAAAGCAAGCATCCAACAGACAATGGTTCACAGCAATACTATGCAAGCATCACCATGCCCTCCTACATTATGTTAACTGAGGAGATTCTTTCTTACCCAAATCTGCTCAATTTTAATTCTCTGCAGAGAAAAGGAGGGGCAGTCCTTTCCTGCTTATTGCTGTCTTTATGAAGCTTAAACAGCTTCTATGTGCTAGGAACAATGTAAGAACAATATCAAATCACATATTATAAAACAGCCATGGAAAATACACATAAATTGAATTCATCTTGTTAGATAAACAAAGGAAATTTTGTATTTTCAACTTTATTTAAAAGTTATAAATATTGTATCAGTTTCTGTCCTGTAATCCTAGCTACTTAGGAGGCTGGGATCTGAGGAGCATAGTTTAAAGCCAGTCCAGGCAGGAAAGTCAGTGAGACTCTTTATTTCCAATTAACCAGCAAAAATCCAGAAATGAAGCTGTGGTAAAAGTGGTAGAGTACTAGCCTTGAGCAAAAGAAATTCAAGGACAGCACCCAGGCCCTGAGTTCAAGCCCCAGTAGTAACACACACAAAGTTACAAACATTTAAAAATATAATATTAGATAAATACATACAACTCATCAATAAACATGTTCGTACTCCATTGTACCTACATGATATTATTTCTCCTGTGGGCTCTCCCAATGTTTTCACACCAGCAATACTTGCAAATATCATAAACCAGTAATTCTTCAGGGAAAAAGTAGTTCCAACACCAAATTCCTAAAATGCAAAGAATGTTTCTAAATGGACTATTACTCTACTGGTAACAGTGAATAAAGAATAGATTATCTTTACCTCCTTTAACATCACTTCTATTCAGCAAAGAGAGAACAAACCGATCAACTTCAGGGTAAGGTGAACACTGAAAACCTTCAAGTGTTTCCACTACAACACAGAGAATTGTTTATAAATGAAAACATGTAAAAGCTAAGAGGTTAAGTTTTTATTAAATTGTTATTTAGTATAGTTGGGAGTTTTTTAAGCCATTCAGCTTTTTCATTTCTTTTTTTTTTTTCTTGCAACTTGCTTTTCGGTCAATTTTAGGTTCTTGATAACTTACAAGCAAGCAGGTAAAATTCAGTCCTCGATCAGATGTTTAAAAATCAGATGAAGGGCTGGGGATATGGCCTAGTGGTAAGAGTGCTTGCCTCTTATACATTAGGCCCTGGGTTCAATTCCCCAGCACCACATATACAGAAAATGGCCAGAGGTGGCGCTGTGGCTCAAGTGGCAGATGCTAGCCTTGAGCAAAAAGAAGCCAGGGACAGTGCTCAGGCCCTCAGTCCAAGCCCCAGGACTGGCCAAAAAATAAATAAATGAATAAAATAAAATAAAAATGAAAATCAGATGAAAAGCCTTTGAGCAACTTTTCTTCCCCCTATCAGGGAAAACAGCTGGTTCTATTTGAAGCCTAGCTCTTGTCTCAAGCTGCTCTGGCTTTCAACTTCAGCCTTGGGATTTTCTTGTTGAAAATAAATTCCCTTCCCAGAACATCAACAGCAGATCAGGTCACTATTAGTCTTGAGGAGTCAAGATAAAAACAAACAAGACCTCTCCGTGATTATGTCTGAACACAGACAAAACAGAACGTTTTCCAAACCACAGAAAATAGCCAGTCACCACTTCCCATCCTGGCTAACATGACTGTTCCTGCTTTATTAATTATGGTGTTAGTGACCCTCTAGTCTACCTTCCTCCCACATCAGATTCACTAACATCATCAACTACAGAGTTTCAGAACAAACCCATACTTCCTGTATATTCCTCTTTAACCTACTTCAGGCTCAAAGCCTCTAAGTCCTTTCTAATACTCTCTTTATAAGACACCCAGTGCTCTCCATCACACCAAACCTAATCCACCCAGTTTGCCCATTATTGGTATGTCTCTTGTGGTCATTAGCTAGAGGGCATTCACCTTTTCATTTGATTTTGTAAGAATCTACTGTATAATATACAATAATCCGTTTATAATATTATTTAACTTTTTTAGACAGTAAAATTTGCTTTTCTTATCGTCTGTCTCTCTTATAAAAAGACACAAACAGACATATACATACTGGTGAAATTCTGAGAATGTGGAAATCTTAATATTCCAAAGCATTTTGTAGAAATAATCTTAAGCAACCAGAAAAAATGATGTAAAAATGTCAGCCAAGATGAATGGAGAAAAGAATGGTGAGTGAATGTAGTCATATATTTTATGCAAATGTAAGAAAATGGAACCAGGTAACTTGAGAGGATGGGTGGAGTTGGTAGATGAGATAGTTGAAGGGAAGACAAACTGACATGTTAAATTGAATCCCTTTGTATGACCTCTTAAAGATAATAATATTAAAAAAGAAAATGCTAGCCACATTTTAGTAAGTCTGTGATCCTTATGTGTTGTTGGCTGTGCTACAGATCTATCTGCTGGTCTCATACAGGCTGGGCAAGTACTCTACCACTGAGTTATATTCCCAGGCCCATATAATTTTAAATCCTAGTTTTGTCTTAATACCATATGGATGTCATCCACATTTTATAGGCTTTACTAATCTAAATTAATAATTCTGGCTCCAGAATATTTTCACAGTACAAAACTAATTTTGTGTTGTATATATAGGTTTGCTTTAAATTTTTCAGTATTACAGTGACATACCAAAATATATGAATAAAAATGTTTACTGGAAAATTATGTAAGAAATCTTAGTTTTTACGTACAGTAATGAATAAATTACAATGAAGCCTTCCAGGATCTGCAAGCATTAAACAAATGAGCTCTCTGTACATTAGAATTCAGGAAAAGGTCAGTGGACTACATAGGAAGCTACTGGAGTGGTTACGTCTCTGACTAGAAAGAAAGGTGAAAGAATATGCAGTTTTAGGTACAATTTTATATAAACAATGTGAATTACTTTTGTCTTTTTAAATTGTTATCATAAAGGTGATGTATAGAGGGGTTACAGTTATATGTCAGGTAATGAGTACATTCTTTTTGGACAGTGCCACCTGTGCTTCTTCACTCTGCACAACTTTTAAAGTTCATTTTCAACATAGTGTCTAGAGAGTAACTGCTGCATCTACTTTTGTAAGTTTTAAAATCATAAAATGAAAATTAATGAATAATTTAATAAACATCATTTTTTTCTTACAGTTCCCATTTTGGGTAGAAATCTAGAAGTAGTTTTAAATGATCATCATATCAGGGCATTTGAAGTTTAGAGTTTAAATGCAAAACAGATTTTATATCCTTAAAGTTTACTAGGAAATTTTTTTCTTAAAATTACCTGAAGTGCTGGTACTATTAAAATATCCACTTCTCTTTTCTTTGTTCTGGGATGTATCACATGTAAGAATTCTCAAAGTATCTGAGAATCTGAAGAAAGTATGTAAAAGACACAAAGTAACATTAGAATTAAAATGGCATGTGAATAGAGAAGAAACTGAATTCCTTGTAGTTCCATTTTTATACTTAGTCACCCACAAAAGGATTTACCCTACAGTATTTAAAAAACAAACAGAAAAAAAGAGTATGACATTTCAAATAGAGAAAATAAACTTTTTAAAATAAGGTTGATGATTGTTTCAAATACTTTCCTCACCTACAAAAGGAATTGAATGGCTGAAACTATGGGAAATATAATTCTAGTTCTCAAAGCATAGAGCCTTTGAAGTGTCTATTGTAATAACTTTACAAATATGGTTCATAGGGAGACATGAAGAAGAGGAAGAAAAGAACCAGGGAAAAGTGATTACAGTTAACTGAATATCTGGCTTTTACTTGGGTACAAGAAACACAAGTGAAGATATTTTTACTCAGTAGAAGACTCCTCCACTGCTGGAAAATTAATCCTGAAACTTCATCAGGAGCCACAGACCCCTCATACAACTACCAACTACTGCCTGGACTGCAGGTGCTGCAGCACCAGCACCTAACATTTCTGGACAGATACCATGTTCTGGCCATTTCTGTAAATGCTTGATGTGAACATTTTAACTTAATACCCTGAATAGCTCTGTAGGATAAGTGTCATTATTTTCCCTTTAGAAGAAAGGAAACTAAATGGATGTGGTGATGCACACCTGTAATTCCACCATGCAGGAGGATTCAAAGTTCAAGAACAACCTGACCTACACTGTAAGACCCCTTCTCAAAAAATATTTATACATATATATCAAAGCAAAAACAAAAAGAGATGAAAACAATGCTTTAACCTTGCATTTGAGTTATTTTATTAAAGGAACACAAAAACTAGAGATACATGAAAAAGGTCTACTCGCATACGACATTCTCACATCAATGTATTATAATGTTTAACCTTAAAATTGATTTTTATGGTATTCCTTTCCTTGAGTATTTGAGGAATACAAAGGGAAAAATTATCATAGCAAGTTGAAGACAACTTAGTCTGTTTTAAGCTGACAAAACAGCAATCCAAGAAAAAAGAAATAAATGAAGACTGTCATACTTTTTAAATCTGACTAAAACATAGGAATTGAGATGTGCAACAACAGATCTGATAATTAAGTATGTCTCTATAATACAAAAGTATAAAGCATTGAAAGTTTTATTTACCGTTAAATGCTGGAAAATGATTATCTTGGCAAATATCCATGATATAAGAAGAAACATATAAAAACCATATGAGCTAAACCATGAAAAAAAAAATTTTGGTTTGAGGGGGCAGTGCTAGGGATTGAATACAGTATTATTTTCTTTATTTATAGAAGTGGTAATAATTTTAGAAACCCTGGAAAGTATATAAGTTAAAAATAGCACCTGGGCTGGGAATGTGGCTTAGTGGTAGAGTGCTTGCCTAGTAAGCATGAAGCCCAGGGTTCAAATCCTCAGCACTACATAAACAGAAAAAGGTCTTTAATCCGTTTGGAATTGATTTTGGTACACGGTGATGTATAAGGATCTAGTTTTTTTTTGTTGCATGTGTTGAACCAGCTTTGCCAGCACCATTTGTTAAAGAGGTTATCTTTCTTCCATACTATGGTTTTAGCTCCTTTATAAAAGATTAAGTAGGCATAGTACTGTGGGTTCATTTCTGGGTCTTCAATTCTGTTCCATTGTTCTTCAGGTCTATTCTGGTGCCAATACCAAGCTGTTTTAATTACTATTGCTTTATAAAACAGCTTGAAGTTGGGTATTGTAATTCCTCCAGCACTGTTCTTTCTGCTTAGGATTGTTTTTGCTATTCTAGGTCTTTTATTGTTCCATATGAACTTCTGGATTGCTTCCTCTATTTCATTAAAAATTGGTGTTGGGATATTAATGGGTATTGCATTGAATTTGCAGATAGCCTTTGGCAATATTGCCATTTTGATTATATTAATCCTCCCAATCCAGGAGCATGGGGAGGTTTTTCCATTTCCTTAGATCTGACTTAATTTCCTTTTTCAAGCTTTTAAAGTTCTCATCAAAGAGGTCTTTCACTTCTTTGGTTAAGGTTATTCCTAGGTATTTTATGTTTTGGGGGGCTATTGCAAAAGGAGTTGCTTTCCTGATTTCCGCCTCGGTCTTCGGGTCGTAAAGACCTCAAAATCAAAACAGACACCCTGAAAACACTAAAGGAAGTAGTAGGAGAAACACTTGGGCTCCTTGGCGCAGGAGAGAACTTCCTTAACAAAGACCCAGAAAGGCTACAAATCAAAGAAAGGTTGGACAAATGGGACTGCATCAAACTGCAGAGCTTCTCCACAGCAATGGACATAGCTCGCAAGATAAACAGAAAGCCCACAGACTGGGAAAAGATCTTTACCGGACATTCAACAGACAAAGGCCTCATATCTAAAATATATGCAGAACTAAAAAAATTACCTTCCTTCAAAACAAAACCGCAAAGAACCAATAGCCCCCTCATCAAGTGGGCTAAAGACTTACAAAGAGACTTCTCTGATGAGGAAATGCGAATGGCCAAAAGACATATGAAAAAGTGCTCTCCATCACTGGCCATAATAGAAATGCAAATCAAAACAACATTGAGATTCCATCTTAACCCGGTAAGAAAGTTATATATCAAGAAAACTAACAATAACAATTGTTGGAGGGGATATGGCCAAAAGGGACCCCTACTTCATTGATGGTGGGAATGTAAACTGGTTCAGCCACTCTGGCAAGCAGTATGGAGATTCCTCAGAAGGCTAAACATAGAACTCCCCTATGACCCAGCAGCCCCTCTTTTGGGTATCTATCTAAAAGACCACAAACATAATCACAGTAAAGCCACCAGCACAGCAATGTTCATCCCAGTGCAATTTGTCATAGCTAGAATCTGGAACCAACCCAGATGCCCCTCCATAGATGAATGGATCAGGAAAATGTGGTACATATACACAATGGAATTTTATGCCTCTATCAGAAAGAATGACATTGCCCCATTTGTAAGGAAATGGAAGGACTTGGAAAAAATTATACTAGTTGAAGTGAGCCAGACCCAAAGAAACATGGACTCTATGGTCTCCGTTATTGGGAATAATTAGTACAGGTTTAGGTAAGTTACAGCAGAGGATCACAAGAGCCCATTAGCTATACCCTTATGAACACATAAGATGATGCTAAGTGAAATGAACTCCATGTTAAGGAAACGATTGTTATATCACATTTGTAATTACTTTCAACGTACCATGCGTATCTGTAGCATCTATTATAGATGATGTTCTTGTATCACCTTCCTGTGGTTGTACCTAAATTATCTCTGTAACATTATCTGAGTATATTGGAAATCATGTATACTGGTATTAGAACTAGGAAATTGAAAGGGAATACCAAAATTGAGAGACACAGGGTAAAAAAAGAAAAATAAGTACAAAAGCAATACTTGCAAAACTGTTTGGTGCAAATGAACTGAACACCTCATGTGGGGAAAGGGAAAGGGGGAGGAGGGAGGGGGGTACGAGGGATGAGGTAACAAACAGTACAAGTAATGTACCCAATGCCTAACATATGAAACTGTAACCTCTTTGTACATCAGTTTGATGATAAAAAATTTTTAAAAAATGAAAAACATAAATAAAATTTATAGAATAAACAGAAAAAGCCAGAAGTGGCACTATGGTTCAAGTGGTAGAGTGTTAGACTTCAGTAAAATGATCTCAGATACAATGCCCAGGCCCCAAATTCAAACCCCAGTGTTGGGGTCAGCTGCACTTTTAAGGGGCCACAGCTGACCTCAGCCTGTCCCTCCCCTTCCTGTCTTTAACAGGAAGAGAAGGAAGTCTGACATCACTTAAGAGACAGCCCCTTGGGACCAATCAGGGGCCCCTCTCTTGTGCCCACCTTTGGGGTATATCTGGGAGGCTCCTCATTTGAATAAACAGAAGCCCTAGAGGTTTTCTCCAGGGGCCCATGCGTCCATGTCGTTCTTGGCTGCTTTGGGGCACCCTGCGACCACATGCCACCGAGGCTACCCGCTGGCCATCGCTCCCGCATGAGTGATAATGGACCACCCAGGAAGGGGCGGACAAGCCCCTTCCCCCCCAAGCGAGGGGAAGTCGAGAGAGAGAGACGAGGCTACCTGTGGCCATCGCTCCCACGTGAGAGCGATAAAGGACCACCCAGGAAGGGGCGGACAAGCCCCTTCCCCCACCAAGCGAGGGGAAGTCGAGAGAGACAGCCCACACCCCAGCACTGGCCAAAAGCATAAATAAAATAGTTCTTAGTATCATTTTTCAGTTAATGAAAAGATGACTTAAACATTTCACATTTTAGCTATACACAACAGCATTTACTCTAACAAATATTCATGAATGTGTTATGATTTAATTCTGGTATACATAATGGACATTGCTGACCATGGAAGAGAGGAAATACTGGTTTTCTTCAGAAACATTTTTTGGCTGTTTAGGAAAAAATCTGTTGTCTTCAGCAACCTCAAAACCATACACTTGCCTATTTTTGATGATTTACACAGTTGAAAGTTTCTGTTTCTTGTATACTCTCCTACACCAAAAATTAGATTTAACAAATGAATACTTGCTTACTGTGGCTGCTTTTTTATATAATTTCCATGAGAAACAATTGAAATAAATGGAGATAACATGGAAGAACCCCATATCTAGAAATAGCAAATTCGATGATTTTAGGGAAACTCCAATCGAAAACAAATAGGAAACCCAAACAAGGCTGAGGTTGGAAGCCAGATCAGATATGACAAGACCTAGGCTTAGCTGACAGAACCAAGTGGCTCCTGGCTGTGAGGGCTGTTTTTCTCTGTGAGGGTAAAGAAACAGAGTTGTTGTACTCTGAGGAGGAGGTCGCTGCCTGGGAAGGGCACGGAGGAGACTTGTCTGCAGTAGAATAGTAACAGTGACAATTCTGTAGTAATTCATTCCCAAATTACATCTTTTTCTACACTGTTGTACTTCAATAATTGTTCTTTAAGGGGTTGGAGGCATGGCTTAGTTCACAGAGCACCAGCCCATGAGCAAAGGCAAGCATCAGCTAACAAGTTTGAGTCTCAGACAAAAACAATTTTTTTCCTTAATTTTTTTTACATGTACAACTGAATCTCTGAGCTTTGTAAAGAAGACTTTGAAGAAATGATTACAACTCTGAGCCACTGGCCCACACCAATGGGAGACTGAGAACAGAGGGTCAAGGTTTGAAGCCAACCAGAAAGAAACTATTAGCCATAGCTGGGAACAGTGGTATGCACAGAGGTGGGAGGCTAAAATTGGGAGGATCTTGGTGGTAGGCCAGCCCAGGCAGAAAAGCATGAGAAATGCCATCTCCACAGAAAAGCTGAACTGGTTTGCATACCAGTGACCCCAGTAAAAAGGAGTAGCTCAGGCACACACAGGAGAAGTGTACCCTTAGTATCACAGATAGCTAGATGGACAGATAGATAGATAAATAGATAGATAGATAGATAGATAGATAGATAGATAGATAGATACTCTCCCATCCTCTTTTGGGACTTTGATAAACCTGGGTACCATGTTGAAAGAGTTCTTGGATGACAATAAGGAAAATTTCCTTGCTGTACAGGAATCTCACTTTGAAGGCCAGAACTGTCATGAAATAGTGATCTGTTTGAGGTTTTCATACTAGAGTGGAATACATTTATTGACTAATACTGCTGTTCATGAATCAACTTCCTATTAAATATTTTCCCTAGCTCACTGTAGGCTCATCTGACCTGCAGCCAATATTCTCAGGCAAACTTATCATGTGGAAGGATACTCTCCTACTCCTAAATCACACATTGTTCAGACCCAAACCAGCATGCTGCTCTTATCCAGTGATAATTCTTAATTGTGGCTCTTGATTGTTCAGAGGTCAGAATACAGCACAGCTAACTGGAAAGAAGTCATCAGTAAGAAAGCTGACACAATGACCCTCTACCACTAACCAGCTGACCACTATCACATAATTTCAATTGACAGAATGCGCACCCTTAAGCTGCCACAAGAGTAGCATTTTTATAGTATTTGAAATTGATGTAATTAATTAAAGGGTGCCAGTCCAATTGTCCCCTGTCACAACAATGTTGGTAGAAAAATCCTCTGGCCATTTAGGGCACAGCCAGCCACAAGCATTTATTTTTGTAGCTTAAGCCATCCTGGGACTTCCATTCTAGCCCTATAGTCTCTGAATGGAAACTCAGTCCATTCCTAGTACCTGAGTGTATTGACTAAGGCACTGACTGACCTCCACTGGCTGGATGCTAGTGGATACACCTGTAACCCTGACTCCATATGAGGCTATGTCTGAGGTTCAAAACCAGCTTGGGAAGATAAATCGGAAAGACTTTTGACTCCAGTTAACCAGCAAAAAGATGGAAGTAGAGGTGTGACTTGAGTGGTAGAGTGCAAGCTTAGTCTAGTGCAAGAATTAGTCTAGTGAGATCGTAGGGCCCTGAGTGAAAGCCCCAGTATACACACACACACACACACACACACACACACACACACACACACACACACTCACACATATGCCAGGCTATGAGACAGCACTCAATGTTATTTACCTAGATCCACAAAAAGATGCTTTTCTCCCATGTGATTCTTCACAATTAAAAATGAAAGTCAGGATCACTTTGCTTAGCTGGCCCCAATTTCTCAAGATTCTCTGAATTCAGTGTCCAGCCCTCTTCTTTATCCTTATCTGTAGACACTTTGTTAAAGGAAATTCCTTTTTTTAATGGTGCTTCAGAAAATTGGAAACATTCATGGTTCAATGTCTCTGCAATCCTATCCTGTTTGGCAAGTAAGTGAAGAGCAGGCTACAAAATTTTTTCTCACAAAATTATCTAAGGGAAACAGGCACAATGATTATAATCTAACCCTTTTTGATAAACTGTAACTTAAAATCTAGGCAAAATCCGTTCTCAGCACTTTTACTCAATCAGGCTTGTTAGTTTTTGATTACTGTTATTTTTTTGGTTGTTGTTGTTGTTAAATTTTTATTGTCAAACTGAGGTACACTTTCATACGTTAGGCATTGGATACATTTCTTGTACTGTTTGTTACCTCCTCCCTCATTCCCCGCTCGCCCCTCCCTCTTTCCCTTTCCCTGCCATGAGTTGTTCAGTTCATTCATACCAAGCAGTTTTGCAAGTACTGCTTTTGTAGTTGTTTGTATTTTTTTATGCTGTGTCTCTCGATTTTAGTATTCCCTTTCTATTTCCTAGTTCTAATACCAGCATACACAGTTTCCAATGTACTCAGATAAGATACAGAGATACTGCAGGTACAACCATAGGAAGAGGACACAAGAGGATCATTAATAATTGAAGTTACGGTTTCACATTGCATGTTGAAAGTAATTACAACAGTGATATAACACTCGTTTCCATAACATGGAGTTCATTTCACTTAGCATCAACTTATGTGTTCATAAGGGTATAGCTACTGGGCTCTTGTGATCCTCTGCTGTGACTAGCTATGACAAATTGCGCTGCGATGAACATTGCTGTGCTGGTGGCTTTACTGTGATTTTGTTTGTGTTGTTTTGGATAGATACCCAAAAGTGGGGCTGCTGGGTCATAGGGTAACAATCTTTCTTCCAGACTATTTTTTTTAGCTCCTTTGTCAAAGATTAAGTAAGCATAGTTTTGTGGATTTATTTCTGGGTATTCAATTCTGTTCCATTGGTCTTCAGGCCTGTTCGGTGCCAATACCAAACTGTTTTTATTGCTATAGCTTTATAATACAGCCTGAAGTTTGGTATCATAATTCCTCCAGCACTGTTCTTTCTGCTTTGGATTGTTTTTGCTATTCTGAGTCTTTTATTGTTCCATATGAATTTCTGGATTGCTTTGTCTATTTCATTAAAAATTGGTGTTGGGATATTAATGGGTATTGCAGTGAATTTGTAGATAGCCTTAGGCAATATTGCCATCTTGATTATATTAATCCTCCCAATCCAGGAGCATGGGAGGTTTTTCCATTTCCTTAGTGTCGGGAGCTGCTAGCAGCTAAGCTCATCCTGACCTCTGGTTGTGCTGTTATCACAAGGAATGCGGTAAGATTTGGCTTAATTGACAGCCAGCACTTACCAAGATGTTTTACTGTGTCCATTGGCGCCTGGCTTATGTTTACCATTCAGCCTTATCTTGTTTTATTGCCTCCTGTTATTTACGAACTTAAAAGCTTTCTTATTTTCTTAAACTTTGGTAACCCTATTCCATTCCCTGGTTCCCAAACTGCATATAAGCTGGATGTTAAGAATAAACGGGGCTGCAGTCTTGAGTTTCAACCTTGAGGCTGCAGACCTCCCGTACCCCATCTTTGCCTCTTGTCTTTTTTCTCTTTTCTTGTATTTTCCCTTTTTCTTAATCCTCGCCGCCCTCAGTCAAGATTCCTGTTCACTGCCGGCTGACTTGGCAGGTGTGGCGCCCGAACAGGGACCTGAAAGCCTGGAACGACGGCAGAGGACCCCCACTCAGGTAAGGAAGTCCGATCACTTGGGAAGGAGAGCAGGAGAGAGAGAGTATTGTCGGGAGTAAGAAATTATGGGACAAGGTAATAGCCGCACGCTATACGTGCAGGCCCTCAAAGGCATGCTACATACCCGGGGAGTGAAAATTGGCCAAACTCAGAACGTTTCTTTCATTTTGTTGAGGAAGCATGCCCCTGGTTCCCAGAGGAAGGAACCATTAACTTAGAAACGTGGCAGAAAATAGGAAAAAAGATTCAGGAGTATTATGATGTAAATGGCCCTGAGAAAACCCCAGCGGATGCCCTCACTCTCTGGAATCTGGTCCGAGATTGTTTGGATCCTAGACATGAGCGGGTTAGATTCGATCAGCCGATCAGAGAAACTAAACAGGGGCCTGATGAACATCACCCAACCCTCGGAGCTTGTGCAGCTGCCCGGGAAGAGCTGAGAAAGTTAGTAAGATCTGAACCCGCTGTGATAGATATTAAGGAAGACTCAGATGGCTCAGACTCTGAGGAGAAATCACGCAATGAGCCTACTGTAGATAGATTAACTCATGTTGAGAAAATGCTGGAATCAGCCATAACCTTGTTGTCGCAGCTTCGGCCGGGACAACAAACTCCTGCAAAGTTAGAACCTTGCGGGCCTCAGCCCACAATCTTGGCGGACTTTGATCCTTTCCCACCACCCCCACCGCCTGCTATTGTTGCATCGCCAGTACCATCTCAGCCTGCGCTGTTAAAGGCACCTGGCCCTCCTAGCGGTGAACTCCTTTTTGGGTCAAGTCCTAATCCTCCCCCTAAACGTAGTGCCCTGCAACTCTCCCTGGCGCAGGCTGCTCATAAAGGGGAGGACATTTCTGGTTTTCACTTATTCCCGGTAAGGAGGACTGAAGATAACGAAGTAGTCAACCAGCCTTTGCCATTTAAACAAATAAGTGATCTTAAGAACGCTTGTGCTCAATACGACCCCACAGCACCGTTTACTCAAGTCATTCTTGATGCCTTGGCTGCTAAAACTTTATGCCCAAATGATTGGAAACAGTTAGCTAAGGCTTGTCTTAGTGGAGGAGATTACTTGTTATGGAAGTCTTAATTTGTAGATCAGTGTCAGGCAACAGCAGAGACCAACAGGGCGAATAATGTGCCTGCTTCATTTGCGGAGCTCGCTGGGGAAGGTGCTTACACTGACACCGAGACCCAGTTAGATTACGCCCCGGACGTTTATGCTCAGATAAGTGCTGCTGCTAAACGTGCCTGGAGTAGACTCCCTAACTCTAGTAAGACTGAAGACCTTTCCAAAATTATACAGGGGTCAGATGAACCTTATCAAGACTTTGTCTCTCGATTATTGGAGGCGACAAGCCGTCTGATCCGAGATGAGGGTGCTGGCAAGATCCTTGTACAACAATTGGCATATGAGAATGCTAACGCAGCTTGCCAAGCAGCCATCAGACTTATTAAGAGAAAGGGAGAAATAACTGATTATATACGGCTTTGTGCAGACATTGGTCCATCCTATATGCAGGGCCTCATGCTGGCTGCGGCGCTTCAGGGGCAGACTGTAACTGAGTTCTTACGCACCCCCCGCACAGGGGAATAAGGAAAGGGACATCTGCGCACTGCTGGGCCTCCCGGCATCTGTTTTTCCTGCGGACAAATGGGCCACTTAATGGCTCGCTGCCCTAATCAGGAAAGGAGAGCTAAGCCTGGAACTTGTCCCCGTTGTAGAAAAGGGAAGCATTGGACTAAGAATTGCAGATCTACTTTCAATAACTCTGGCCACCCGATTTCGGGAAACTGGCAGAGGGGCCAGCCCCTGGCCCCGCAGAGAAATTTTGGGGCAGCTCCTTCCTTCCCCCAACCTCAGGCCCATCCCCCGACAACTCGCAGCTACAATCAGTTTCCTGTCGCCTCTGAGCAACGCCAGGGAGTGCAGGGCTTGACCTCTGCTCCTCCACCAGCACAGTACTGACTCCGGAGATGAGAGTCCAGGCCCTCCCTACAGGAGTCATTGGCCCCCTACCGAGGGGGTCTGTTGGCTTACTGTTAGGCCGCAGTAGCTCTGCACTGAGAGGCCTGCATATTATTCCAGGAGTGATAGATGAGGACTATACTGGAGAAATAAAAATCATGGCTTCAGCGCCTGCTAGTGTTATCTCTATTCCTGCAGGACAAAGAATTGCTCAGCTCATCCTTGTTCCTTTAATTTCAGTCGGTGCATCAGCCACTACAAACCCTAGGGGAGAAAAGGGTTTTGGGTCCTCAGACATATTTTGGGTTCAAAACATAAAACGGGAAAGGCCCGAGCTTACAATTTATGTACAGGAAAAGCCCTTCCGAGGTCTGTTAGATACTGGAGCAGATGTGTCTGTGATAGCCAAGAGACATTGGCCTTCTAACTGGCCTCTTACTGCGTCTCTTACATCTTTGCAAGGGATTGGCCATGCCACAGATCCCCAACAAAGCAGTGCCATCCTTAACTGGAGAGATGGTGAGGGACATTCGGGGACTTTCCAGCCTTATGTATTAGATCATTTGCCCATGAATTTGTGGGGCAGAGATATTATGGAAAAGATGGGAGTTTATCTGTTTAGCCCTAGTGACGCAGTCACTCGTCAACTCCTAAGTCTAGGGCTACTGCCTTCAGGAGGATTGGGAACTCATCAACAAGGAATTAGAGAACCCATTCAATCTCAGCCCCGAACTTATAGACAAGGGCTGGGATATTTTTAATGGGGGCTGCTGCTCATCCTGTCCCTCACGCTGATCCTATCACATGGTTATCAGATACTCCAGTGTGGGTGGATCAGTGGCCCCTATCAATTGAAAAGATTATTGTTGCCCAACAGCTGGTGCAGGAACAGCTGGACTTGGGCCACATTGCTCCTACTACCTCCCCGTGGAATTCGCCTATTTTTGTTGTTAAAAAGAAATCTGGTAAATGGAGACTCCTACAGGATCTGCGACGAGTAAATGCCACCATGGAACTTATGGGGGCATTACAACCGGGTTTGCCTTCTCCTATGGCAATTCCTCAAAATACATACAAAATTATAATTGACTTAAAAGATTGTTTTTATACCATACCCCTTGCTCCTCAGGATTGCAAACGCTTTGCATTTAGTGTCCCCTCTACTAATTTTAAAGAACCCATGAAACGGTACCATTGGCTAGTTTTGCCCCAAGGCATGGCGAACAGCCCCACCTTGTGTCAACGCTTTGTAGCGCTGGCTCTCTCTTCTACTCGCCAAAATTTTCCTTCTGTTTATGTTATTCATTACATGGATGATATTTTATTGGCTCACTTAAACCCTGCAGTAGTACGCCAAGCCTTTGGACAATTGAAACAAGATCTCACCTCTTTTGGGTTAATAATAGCTAGTGAAAAGGTGCAAGAGCATCCTCTGTATACTTATCTCGGTCATATTTTGGGTCCTTATTATTTTACTAACCAGAAATTACAGATTAAGACCTCTCATCTACATACTTTGCATGATTTTCAAAAATTTCTGGGAGATATTAATTGGCTTCGCCCATATCTTAAATTGTCCACAGCTGAATTAAAACCCCTATTTGATCTATGAAAGGGGGACCCTGACCCTATATCTCCCAGAGAAATGACAACTGAAACAGCCAAAGCCTTGAGCATAATAAATTCTGCCATTTATTCCCAACATATAAATTATATTGATTACTCAGCCCCTTGGGAAGCCTATATTTTAACTACACCCCATTCTCCAACAGCGGTCCTCTGGCAGAAGGGACCCCTTTTGTGGCTTTCCTTGCCTGCTACTCCTTCAAAAGTGTTAACTCCTTATTATGAATTGGTAGCCACCTTAGTTCACATGTGCCATGTGGAATCTTGTAAGTATCTTGGACGAGAGCCACAGGTTATTTATATCTCCTATACTTTACAGCAATAAGAATGGCTTTATATCCATTGTGATTCCTGGGCCATTGCTTGGGCCAATTTTGTGGGCACAATTTCACATCATTATCCCTCCAACAAGTTGCTTCACTTTGCCTCTTCTTACGTCTTTATATTTCCTCGGGTGTATCTCTATCTCCTCTTTCTATGGCTGCCTTGGTGTTTACAGATGGATCCTCTAATGGAACGGCAGCTCTTACTATTGATGGTGAAACTAGATCTTGGGACACTGGGCTTTCTTCTGCCCAGGAAGTTGAACTTCAAGCAGTTTTAGAGGCCCTTACTCTTGTACCTACTAAAGCATTTAATTTATATTCAGATAGTCATTATGTTATTCGAGCCCTTCAGTTCATTGAAACTGTCCCTTTTCTTGGTACAGCTAATTCCACTATCCAAACTCTTTTTCACCAGATACAACTTCTTCTTCGCTCTCGCACCTGTCCGTGCTTTTTTGGATTTATACGTGCCCATACTAAGCTTCCTGGACCATTAAGTGAGGGCAATGCTATTACAGATGAGGCTACCCAATTTTTTCTTTCTCAAATTGACTTGGAAAAGCAATCACATGCTGCCCACCATCAAAACAGTCGTGCCTTACTTCAGCAATTTCATATTACTCGGGAAGCAGCTCGTCAAATTGTAAAAACTTGTCCCAACTGTGCTACTTTCCTGCCTGTGCCCTCCAATGGCATTAACCCTCGAGGCTTAGTGGCCAACCATGTTTGGCAAATGGATGTTACCCACATCCCCTCTTTTGGACGGGTGCGCTTTGTCCATGTTACTATAGACACTTACTCAAATTTTATTATGGCTACTCCTCTTAGCGGGGAAGCCGGCATACATTGTATCTCCCGTGCTTTACGCTGCTTTGCTACTATGGGACTTCCTAAACAAATTAAAACTGATAATGGTCCGGGATATGTTGGACGAGCTTTTCAAACTTTTTGCAAATCTTACCAAATTGTTCACTCTACAGGAATTCCCCATAATCCTCATGGTCAAGGAATTGTCGAACGGGCCAATGGTTTGTTAAAACACCAAATTTCTAAATTAAAAGCGGGGGGGGACTATATCCCTTCTCTCCTGTTAATATACTTTCTCATGCTTTATTCGTACTAATTTTTTTAAATTTGGATTGCAATGGCCACTCTGCAGCACAGCGGTTTTGGGAAAAGAGAGAGCAAAGAGCTTTTGCCCAAGTTAAGTGGAAAGATCCTTTAACAAGTGCTTGGCACGGGCCTGATCCAGTACTGACATGGGGTCGAGGACATGTCTGTGTTTTTTCACAGGATGAAAATGATGCCCGCTGGCTACCTGAGCGTTGTGTTCGGATTGTGAAAACTCATCAGAACGGTACAAGTGCTGACCCACTGGGCTTACGTGCCAGATCCACCGATTGTGCACCCTGCGACCTGGGAGGGAGCTGAGGTGTTCGTCCATGTCAACAGATCAGCGTACGGTACAGCTCCTGACCCTTTTGTCCAACATGTTAAGATGGGAGACTTTGCAGCTTCTGGCATTGGAACCCCTTTATGCGTTACAACTGACTCCAACAGTTATATTCCAGGCTGTACTGTAATGCAATCCATAAATCATAGAATTTGGATTCCTGATAATAGTCAAGTATATAATATACAAATGACTTCATTGCCTACTGGGTTTCCTGTACATGCCAATTCTACCTCATCCTTCATGATACCTCCCTGCATCAACTCCTCTCAAATTGTAGAATCCACGGGAGAACTGCACACCATAAAGTGTAGACATGATCACCCTTTTATAACCAATATTTCAGGAACTAATTCTCAGCTGACAGGCTGGTCCGGAACAAATCTCACCAACAAGTACAACCCAGGTCTGTGGTGGATGAATGGACACCCTCAACGTCATGTCTGGATGTTAGTGGCTTCCCTGAGCAATATCTCCTGGCCCACTTCTACTTCTTTAAAAAATATTATGAGTTGTGTCACACCCCCTTATGCTATTATGTATGGACCCTTTAATATTTCTAGAGGAGCCATGTATTTCGATGTTACTTGCACTAACTGTTCTTTTACAAATTGCTTGTATAATGGTCTTACTGATTCTGTAATTGTTATTAAGCAACCACCATTTGTTAAGCTTCCTGTAAACTTATCTGAAGCTTGGTATGAAGAAACAGGTATTGAAGTATTAAAACATTTAAAAGAGCTTATGCGCCCTAGATGATTTGTAGGGCTACTAAAAGCAGGCATTGTAGCCTTTATTTCTTTAGCTGCCTCTGCTGCAGCGGCCACTGTGGCTCTGACTCAAAATGTGCAGACAGATCACTATGTTAATCAGCTTGCTCATAATACCACGCAAGCCCTGCACTTTCAAGGCAGGATTGATGATAAGGTAGAACAAAAATTAGAAGCATTGTATGAATCTGTGCTGTCACTGGGAGAACAAATTTGTGCCTTACAAACTTTACAACGGGTGGGCTGTCATGCTGGGTTTGATTTTATTTGTGTGACCCTCCATAAGTATAATGGGTCAAGCTATCCTTGGGAACAAGTTGTAGCACATCTAAATGGTATTTGGCACCATAATAACTTGTCCTTAGATCTCTTTCAACTCCATAGACAAATAGCCGGATTAGAACAGGCTCCGCCTTTGGACTCTAAAGTGGCAGAAACAGCAAAAGAACTGTTTGAACAACTTCAACAGTATGTCCCATCCTTAACTAACGTTAAGGGGCTGCTAATGACATTGCTCGGCCCAGGGATACTTTTGCTGATGGCTTTCCTATGCCTTCCTTGCATTGTACGCATGTTGCAAAACTCTTTCATGAGCTTAGCCAGCCAGCTGCATAAGATCAAGCTCCAAGTAAATGAATTTCCCCCGAGAGGAACCGCAGCCAGAGACGGGTATGAGGTGGTGCCAGTCTAGACCGGCCTAAGACAGGGCCTTCAGCACTGCTCTGAAGTTGACCCTAAGACGGGTAAGGCAGGCTGGGGTACCCACCCCACCTAAGACAGGCGGGTTCGCTTCTTTTAATAAAAAGACAGGGGAACTGTCGGGAGCTGCTAGCAGCTAACCTCATCCTGACCTCTGGTTGTGCTGTTATCACAAGGAATGCGGTAAGATTTGGCTTAATTGACAGCCAGCACTTACCAAGATGTTTTATTTTGTCCATAGGCGCCTGGCTTATGTTTACCATTCAGCCTTGTCTTGTTTTATTGCCTCCTGTTATTTACGAACTTAAAAGCTTTCTTATTTTCTTAAACTTTGGTAACCCTATTCCATTCCCTGGTTCCCAAACTGCATATAAGCTGGATGTTAAGAATAAACGGGGCTGCAGTCTTGAGTTTCAACCTTGAGGCTGCAGACCTCCCATACCCCATCTTTGCCTCTTGTCTTTTTTCTCTTGTCTTGTATTTTCCCTTTTTCTTAATCCTCGCCGCCCTCAGTCAAGATTCCTGTTCACTGCCGGCTGGCTCGGCAGGCCTTAGTTCTGCCTTAATTTCATTTTTCATGTTTTTAAAGTTCTCATCATAGAGGTCTTTCACTTCTTTGGTTAAGTTTATTCCCAGTTATTTTAAGTTTGTTGAGGTTATTGCAAAAGGAGTTGCTTTCCAGATATCAGCCTCAGCATTCGGGTCATTAGCATATAGAAATGCCATTGATTTTTGAGGATTTATTTTATATCCTGCAACTTTGCCCAAGTTTGTGATCAGCTCTAGTAGCTGGGGAGTAGAGTCAATGGGGTTCTTTAGGTATAGGATCATGTTATCTGCAAAGAGAGAAATTTTAACTTCATTCTTTCCTGTTTGGATCCCCTTTCTGTTTTCTTCTTGCCTAATTGCTCTGGCTAGGAATTCTAATACTATGTTGAAGAGAAGAGGAGGGAGCAGACATCCCTCTCTTGCTCCTGATTTTAAAAGGAATGGCTTTAGTTTTTCACCATTTAGAATTATGCTTGTTGTTGGTTTGTCATAGACTGTCTTTATTATATTCAGGAGTATTCCCCGGAATCGCAGTTTTTCCAGGGCTTTTAGCATAAATGGGTGCTGGATTTTATTGAATGTGTTTTCCGCATCCAGAGATATAACCATATGGTTCTTTACCTTGCTCTGGTTGATGTGGTGGATTATATTAACTGACTTGCACATATTAAACCAACCTTACATCCTTGGGATGAATCCAGTTTGATCGTAGTGTATGATTTTTTTGATGACCTGTTGAAGTCGATTGGCCAGAATTTTGTTGAGAATTTTTGCATCTATGTTCATCAGGGAAATCAGTCTATAGTTCTCCTGCCGTGATGAGTCATTGCCTGGTTTTGGGATGAGGGTTATACTGGCATCATAGAATGTGTCTGGTAGTGAACTTTCTCTTTCAATTTCATTGAAGAGTTTGAGAAATATTGGTGTGAGTTCTGTTTTAAAGGCCTTGTAGAAATGTGCTGTGAATCTGTCTGGACCTGGGCTTTTCTTGGATGGGCGATCCCTTATTGCCATTTCTATTTCAATGCTGGTTATGAGTCTGTTCAGGAGGTTTAAATCTTCATGGTTGAGTTTGGGGATATCAATTTTTTTTCTAGGAAATCATCCATTTCTTCCAGGTTCTAGAATTTGTTGGCATAAAGTTTTGTGTCTTACAGACCAGTCCCTGTCACCCAGCAAGAAGGTTTGATTTGTCCTCAGTGGTAATTCTGCATCTCTCATAGCAGGCTGACACCATACCTTCATGATCATAGAATACAATGTCTTTTGCTGCCAATTTTAATAAGGACAGTGCTTCTACTTTTCTTTCTTTTAAACTAGGACTCCCTGTAGAATATCCTTAAAGAGAATCGACTGTGACTCATTGTCACAGCTTAGAGACACACAGCTTCTTTCTTTATCTCCTTTACGCCCATCCTCTGCAATTCTTTGTATGCACATATCTATACTCTTGTTTCTAGAGCAACAAAGAGGCTGGCGACTTAAATTTTTCTATTAAATCATATAGGTTTTCATTGAACAGTGGAGTAGAGCTGGTCTTGATGCTTTTCTTCTTCAGAGAATTAACTTGATTCAAGACTCTGGAAAAGAAGATGATGAGTTAAGATATTAATGAGATTGATTTATGCAAAGTGAGTCATGACAATGAGTATATTGTGCATTGTGCAAACAAGAGGTGATCTGCTTTAGAACCAGTCACTTAAAATCCTAATTGCAAAGGTTATGAATCCAAGTTCCCAGCAGTGGCAATGCCCCACATTAAACATCCAACTTCAGAGCTGTCAAATAGTAACTGCAGTCTGAATAGAATAAAAAAGCAAAAAGAAATTAAAGAGATCAAACACCTAAATTGTTAGGAACTTCCACAGATTTCTTGAGTTAACAAATGTGACAAGTGGTAGAAGATAGCTGAGCACAGTTGAAATGTGCCTTTCTTCTTCATGACACAATCTACATGCCTAACAAAGAGATAATCTTTTCTGTTATAATACACTGGGGACTGAGAAAGCCATTAATACACAGCTGTTAGCTTATGTGTAATAAATAGATTTGGAAGAAAGCATCCCCTGTTAGGCTAAGCTGCTGCCTGTTTTGTGGTGAAACAGCAGTGAAATTTGCTGCAATAATGGTAATGATAATAATTCCCCATATTTATTTGGTGATTTACAGTTTGTAGATCAGTTTGTTAGAAGAGCAATAGCTATTGTCCACTGCCCAAATCTGATATGTACTCTGCAGTGTAATGTAATTCTGACCACACCCTCAAGAGGTAGCCAACATTTTTAAAATAAAAACCCCCACTGATTTTGAAAGAAACTTACTGGAGGTAGAAGTAGTTCAGAGTTGAGAGCAGTGTGACTAAATATGATCAAACACACACACACACACACACACACACACACAAACACACACACATACAAGGAGCAGGGGGGTATGGCGGGGGTTCCTGGGACTTGAACTCTGGGCCTGAACTCAGGGCTTGCTTGGGTGTTTGAGCTTTTTTTGCTCAAGGCTAGTGCTCCACTACTTGAGCTATGGCCCAACTTCTGGCTTTTTGGTGGTTAATTGTAGCTAAGAGTCTCAACACTTTCCCTCTAATGCTGGTTTCAGACCTCAATACTCAGTCTCCTCAGTAGTTAGGATTACAGGTGTGAGCCACTGGCATCTGGGAGCAAATATGTTTTGTTTGCTACTCACAATAAATATATTCTAACATTAAATGAATATAGTTTATCCCTGCCCTGCTCTAAAAGTATTATTAATTGTTATATTTGAAAAAATAATATGTTTATGTAAAGGAACAAATAGAAAAGTTTATTTGGTACAATTTTTTCCTTTTCTTTTTTTTTTTTTTTTTGGCCAGTCCTGGGCCTTGGACTCAGGGCCTGAGCACTGTCCCTGGCTTCTTCCCGCTCAAGGCTAGCACTCTGCCACTTGAGCCACAGCGCCGCTTCTGGCCGTTTTCTGTATATGTGGTGCTGGGGAATCGATCCTAGAGCCTCGTGTATCTGAGGCAGGCACTCTTGCCACTAGGCTATATCCCCAGCCCCCAATTTTTTCCTTTTCATTTCTTATGTTACCTTTCTCTCTTTCATACCCTCAGATACACTCCCCTTCAGACCCTGCAAACCTTTAGTCAGATCAGGCCATTGTTCACTAGTCTGGAAATCCTCCTGGCTACCTAGGAGGACCATCACAAAGGGTCCCATTCTTTATGTGTGTGGGGGGGGGAGGGGAGTTGAGGCATGGGGGAGAGAGAATGATTAAATCCAGAATTCTAATTAAAAGATTAAGTACAAGAATGGGGGAGAGAGCTTAAGTAGCAGAGTGCCTACCTAGCAAGAATGAGGCTCTTAGTTGAAATCCCAGTATGATCAGTCAATGAACTAATCAGTCAATCAATTAAAGATCACATGCAAAGGGAGAAATCAGTTTTTCTTGTTGGCAGCAGTGGTAGCTCCCATGAACTATCCCTGATTCTTTTCCAAGTCATGCAGGGGTATTCATATTAAGTTACTCACTCATTGATCCAATGAGTAATTCTGAAGTATCTACTATAGAGCAGGCCTTGGGCTAGAATCTGGAAATCCATTGAAAAATAGAAAAATTTTCTTTATCTTCATGGGACTTATACCTCAGCTGGGAAATAGATAGTACCCACTACAAAATAGTTTGAAGGAGGTTTCTGGACATGTTAAAGCCTAAAGCAGAGAATAGCAAAGAACAAAGTGGCTTTTTTGTTGGAGGAATACAAAGCTTTTTGGATGGAGGACCTGCACCTCTCAGTTCCTCGTGCTTCTATTTTTGTTGGAGCAAATGAATTAGTGTATCATCAAGCATGTCTCAATATGTGTTTCATTCTCTGGAGGTCACTATTGTTTGTCTTTACACCATTTTCCCATTCAACCTTACTTATGGGTGAGTCTGTTTTACCTATTGGTGAGTTTGGGAGGAGAAACCTGGCACAGGTAATCCCATGTCATCCAATTCCTCTCCTCGATAGGAACATGGATGTTCCTATCTACTTTTCTGTGATGCTAAGTTGTTCCAGGCTGGCTCTGAATCTGAATTTCCACACTTCCTTAGTCCTGGTAGATGACTCCATTTAATCTTGGGATACAGTATTAAAAGCACAAGGTCACCATAGTGACCATATGGAGACCTCCTGAGCCGCCCCACCTCTAATTTCCCCTCAGAAGTCCAAGTTCCAGTAACCAACACTTTTCTACTTTGTTTCCAAGGGAAGGGCAAGTAAAGTCCATCATTTTCTCTTCTGTTCCTTTACCTCCCTCACAGTCTCACTGCATTGTGTTCCCTGTACCCATGTCCCCGCGCCCTCCATCCTGGGGTGGGGCATCTGACAGCTACTCACTAGGTCTTCTATCCTCAGTGATTTCTCATCAGGCACATCAGGCCAAGAGCTACGATCAGGAGGGTGGCACGTGGGAAGAGAAGCTGGAATATCTTTCCAGTGTTTTAAGTATTTCTGGCCGCGATTGTGGTATATGTCCTGACTTAAACCAAGGCTTGGGAGACAGGGGGGGAAGGAGCACTTCTAACTCATTTCCATAGTGAAGAATATTACCAGATTATTGCTCAGGCTAACTTTGTGTTGCTCACAACTTTGCCTTTTCTCAATTCTGTCCATATCTTCAAAAGCCCTCCCATCATGTCCTTCATATTTGAAGAGTTTTGAGTAGCACCATCTTTTCCATAACAATCTCGACTGCCTGACTTCACACTACCCAGCAAACAGGCAGAATGTGGAGAGTGACCTCCTTCGCAATGGTTGTTTTCTGTGATGTTTTACACTGAGAGGGAGTAGATTCTTCTAGCCCCTGCGCATTTACTGTCAAATTTGAGTCTCATCTTTTCTACTCTGTTGAATGATATCATTCCAGAATACCTGTGGATACCATGCACCTAGGCCATGTTCTCTAGGTACAGTGATAGCATTTCCTAAACAAGAGTGATGTTGCTAGAACATAGCATGTGTTACAGTTTCTATATCCACATTGCTGCTCCCAGCTGCTGATGCTAATACTAATGAATTGCTACCTAGGGTTAGCAATGTACACAAGAAAGTGAAATAAAACTCTGGGTGTGAGTTTCATGGAGATGGCTATTGCTGCCTTTAATGCTGTTTACTAATACTCACCCACGAGTCCCATTCTAGACACAGAAAAAGACTGTCTTCCTTGGTGACTTGTGGTTGGTGGGTCATATAACCAATTCAGCCAGCACACAATGAGTGAAAATGCCTGGAAAAAGTGTATTTCTGGCAAGGCTGAGCACTTAGTTTTGCTGGAAGATAAGGGGGAGAATTGTGAGAAGGAGGGTGACCTTGATCAAGAAGCATTACACTCACAAACTGCCAGGTTGCATGGAAATACCTTTGTACAATTACTGAAAGATGATAATATAAGAATGCTTTCTTCCTGCCAGTATCACCTCCCAAGTTCAAAGCGGTGGCTACTTCACCAGTCCAGGCCCCCTGGAAGATGAAGACAGGAATAAGGCAGTCAACCCATTGAGGGCTTAAAACATGAGAAATAAACCTGTGGACGTTGTGCATTGCTGCGGCAGAAAATCATTCATCCTGATGACATTTAGATGACATAGCAGAATCTCAGTGAACTCACTGATCTTCACTGGAAGAAGTCTTAGCTAGAGAAACAACAGTGTATGCCCATGTTATTGTCCAGTATATTTCCTCTTCACTTATCCCTGGCATGAAGCTCTGTACATACAGATGGCAGAGTGATCAGTATCTGTCGTATAGTAAAAAATATCTCGTTGATAGGGACTGCACACTAGAAAGACCAAGGCACAGTTAGAGGCCTGTTAATTCTGTCTCTATCCCCTTGCTCCAATCTCAAGGTGGGAAATGGAGGTGAAAGGTCAAGTGCATCACATGGTCAATGGTGTAATCATTCATGCTGATAAGAGACAAGAGTGATGCAAACAGGACTGGATTAGCTAGCCTCCAGATAGCCAAACAGACCCCTGCATTGCATGGGGCACAGAAGCTCCATCCGTCTTCCCATGTGCCTCACCCTGTGCATCTCTCCAATCTGGCTCTTCGTATGTACTCTTCACAATGAACTTTACAATAAATGCCCAAGCAAAGGAAGGTGTTTCCTTGAGGTTTTTGAGCCGCTGTCCAAGGAGTTGGATCATCTGAGGTAAATCAAATTCCTAATAACACTGAGCCCCTCAGAGGAGAAGGGTAGAGAGCATAGTTTTACCCTTAGCAGAGCACATTCAGGTATCCATTAAGGTGGCTTAGAAAAAAAATCTGGAAAAATGTGAAGAAATTCTTAAAGATTGGCAAGGGCTCAAGCTTGCAATCACGGCGCCCTCCTTACTAAGGCACAAGCCGACTTTGTACTAAGGTTCTTGGTCAAGGCCTTTCATTAGCTGGGCTTGAGAAAGATGAATGAGAAGAGAAATATCGGGCCTGACAGCAATGCAGCTGGAGGCCAGGCACAAAGTTTCCACCCCCATTCTTCTCTGCATTCCTCTAGCAGGCAATTCTTCCCTTCTCTCCATTCCACCTACCCGCCCTCTCTGCTTCCCTGTATTCTGACTCTGGCAGCCATGAATAACAAGCAAACACGAAGAATTTCTTATTAATGTCATGATGGCTGAATTTCTGTGAAAACAACAAGATGTTAGATCCACAAGAGCCAGGCACAACATAAAATCCAAATGCCTTGGGAGAGATAGAAAACAATGTAGGTACAGGACCAACAAAACTCAAGACCCAACTCAGCCTCTGCCTCAATGGCTCACTTCCCACAGGCAACCCTTTCTGAGGATAAGTAATGCTTCTCAGTTTTTACTGCTCCTAGGAGCTGGTGCTCAGAAGTTAACAGACAGGATAACCTACTCTAAAGAGAAATAATCAATCAGATGTCTGAGAGATATAGCTCAGAATCCCTCCAGAAACAGGAGAATACAGTGCTACCTATCAGTCTTAGAAAAGACCAAACCTTGAAATATAGTAGAAAACTATGTTTGTCACTTGCATTCCATGATAAAAATAGAAAAAAATCAGCTATTTTAAGTCAGGGACTGTATTACAAGAAGGCAATAGGAAGGCTAAGGACTTTCAGAAAAATGAAAGCTACCGATTTTCAAACCTCCAAGAACACATGCAGAATGTCAAGCACAGGTTCCTAAAGAATCAATACAATCCAAGGCTCCAGTGGCTTTGTGTCCCCTAGTAATTCAATTTGTTCTAGAAGTTATATGGGATAAAGAGGATCAAGATCAACTGAAATCAAGCAATGTATGTACCACCAAAATCCTGGATGAAACGGCACAGAAGAACCCTGAAGGGATTTGAATAAGTCTGATCTCACACACATCCCTGCTCCTTCCCTGCTCTGCTGTGCAGTGGTATATGAATCACTAACAGATTATTCACATACAGAAGGGGATTCCAATACAGATACTACTTCATATAAACAGTGTCAATTCCACATTCAAGACACGGATATGAGAATAAAGTACCTCCTGTTCCGTGAAGTTAGAATGTTTAGGGTGAGATAGAAAACAATCCTTTGGTGTGTACAGGAGCACACCATTAGATAAATTCTTAATTTTTTTGGCTTTTACATCTCCTATATTCATAGAGCCAAGCTGTATGAGTTAACAAACCCCCACCTTGCCAACTGTTGTAGAAATAATATTCCTTCTTACATGTACCAAAATATCATATTCAGCAGTGACTTCTGTGTTGCAAAAGAGGATATACTGTTTGCACCTATAGGTAAAATTCTTGATTTTTGTCAGAATAAAGAGGACATGTCATAAATGAGGCAAAAAAAATCTTTGTGAGGTATAGAATTCAGAGTTTTGTGCCTGCTGTGTGGGCACACTGCCGCTGAGCTACATCCCCATCTCTGCACTGTATTAGTACACTTATTTAGATTACATACTGAACCACTATAAGAAATAAACAATAGGCAAGTTATAGATTTTTACACATGCAACCAGTGAACAAGAAACTAATGATACAGGTATGAAACTTGTTTTTTTTTCAAATTTTTATTAACAAGCTGATGTACAGAGAGGTTACAGTTTCATATGTTAGGCATTGGATACATTTCTTGTACTGTTTGTTACCTCATCCCCCATTCCACCTCATACCCTCCCCCTTCCTTCTCCCCCCCATGAGCTGTTCAGTTCATTTACACAAAACAGTTTTGCAAGTATTGCTTTTGTAGTTGTTTGTCTTTTTAAACCTGTATACCACTGTTTACCAGTATACATGGTTTCCAATATACTCAGATAAGATACAGAGATAGCGTAGGTACAACCACAGGAAGGGGGTACAAGAAGATCATCAATAATAGAAGCTACAGTTACACATAGCACCTTGAAAGTATTTACAACAGTGATATAACAATCATTTCCATAAAATAGAGTTTATTTCACGCAGCATCATCTTATGTGTTCATAGGAGTATAGCTATTGGGCTCTTGTGGTTCTCTGCTATGACTTGCCTAAACCTGTGCTAATTATTACCTATAAGGAAGACCATAGAGTCCATTTTTCTTTGGGTATGGCTCACTACACTTAGTATAATTTTTTCCAAGTCCTTCCATTTCCTTACAAATGGGGCATTGTCATTCTTTCTGATAGAGGCATAAAATTCCTTTGTGTATATGTACATTTCCAGGTATGGAACTTAAGGTTATCTCTTGTGTGATTAAAATCAATCACACTTAATGGTGAGTCATAGAAAGCATCTTAATTTAAAAGCCACAGATTGCTTGACTCTGTTCGTCTAAGTCTCTATTCAAAAGGCTAATGTGGTAAGGGGTCCCTCACAATGTTGGCCATGTGATGGAAAAACACATTGGACAGTGTAGTGACCCAGGGCAACAAATTGTGGTATGTCCCATAGAGACAAGATGTGAATAGCCTAACTACCCTCTTTCAGGTCTCTGATCTCTTGCTAGCATCCCACATAGATCAGAACAAACCACTGCCCAGGTTGACTGCAGGGTGTCAAACAAGGTGGAAGAAAGGAAAAGCATCTGCAGATGTGAACAGAAGATCCTGCAGGAAGGATGGGCTGTGAGAGGTTTCAGACAGCACTAGTGGGAGTGTCTATTGCACACATGTCTGGTAACATGGCTGGGTAGTTTCTAGTCAGCCGTAGGTCCACTTGCTCAGAAAATACCTGGATGTTCACCACCAACAACTAACTACAAGTGCCACATTCTTGACACAGTCAAGCATGTAACAGAAACACCTGGAAGTACACGGATGTAGGCAACTGCTCCTTGTTTTCTCCTTTACCTGTCTATTCTTTAGGTTTTCATGCTGCTGACCCGCATATTTGCATGCCTGTCTCTTCCAGACTCCTCCTCCTTCAACTGGTCCTCCTGGGTTTGGTCCATTAAAGGCCTGGTGGTAAGGTGGTTAGGAAGTAAGATGGGAGAGGCCAAGGACTCCTTCTTCCTGTCAGTGTTTTGAATAGACTGGCTCCCTGGGTTTCCACATCTGTACTTCCTCGCTTTCGACTTCTGCACTTCCTAACACTGTACCAGAGGCAACAGGGGACTTTTCTCAGTTTATGTCTACACCCTACTGGACCCCCAGAATCCCCCTCTTTGGAATAGCTGGTCACCCAGAATCCATTTCCCTTTATAGCTGAGGTACTTTGAACTCCTGATTTTGATTCTTACTGATCAAAGTATATCATGTGTAAAGAAAATGGCCAAATGAAAGCAAACACATCCTATTTTATACAAGTAACAGATTCTTGATATGAAAGAAAAGATCAAGGCTATGTCAATATCACTAGTTAACAGATGCTAGGAGTCCAAAAATATTGGGAAAAGCCAAATATAGCAAAGTGTTAAGGGCATATGGTATAGGGAAGGAGTACGATTTTTCTTTAGAAGTGCAAGAGTTGATCAGTAGGTGGGGCATGGGGACCAATCAATAACTCATTACATTAACATGTGTAAGACAAAGACTCACATTATCTCTTACCATTAAAAGAATTTGCATTTAATTATAGATAAATTTTGTCAGGCTAAGAATGAAAGGAACCTTTTAGAACTTGATACAGTGATTCTTCCAGAGGCTTAAAAAATCAATCATATTTAAAAGTGAGTTATGTTTACCATCTAAATTATTTAGGCAGTCACTACTGCAATTGTTGCTATTTTTCCATTGTAATATTGCCATTGTAAATCAAGTAAAGGGAAGTAAATGCTAATGTGAAGGAAAATTATTCATGGTCATCATCAGATGTAGGTTCAATGTGTTAACTGGACACGTACTCAAAAAATTCCTTTTTTTTTTGGTTTAAACTCAGGGCTTAAACTGGGGTTTAAGCTCAAGGCTTTGTGCTTGCCAGGTAGGAACTCTGAGCTCTGGTTCCAGTTCTTTTTGCTTGGTTTATTTGAGATTATGGTGGGGGTGGGGGGAGTGGGGTTTTTTTGCATATATTGGTTTGGATTAGCATCCCATTTTTTGTGTACTGCTCTAGGTCGACGGCCAGTGATTACCACACCACACTCATTTTTATCCATTGGGTTGGTGAGTCTTACAAGCCCAGTCTGGCTTGAAGCTAGCTGGCTTTCATCTCAGCTTTCCAGATAGCTGAGATGACAAGAGTATGTCACTGTTGGCAACTATTGGTTGAGATAGGGCCTTTATTCCTAGGTTGGCCTCAAACTGAGATCTTCCTGGTTTGTCTCCTGAAGAGATTACAAAATGAGCCATGGCTCCTAGCTTCCACTATTCTTTACCATGTGGTGCCAGTGTTTGAGGAAGAGGGAAATTTCCTAAATGAGAGTATATCCATGCTTAGAATGAAATCCAAAGAGGTGTTTGACTGAAGACAGTACTCTGAATAAGACTCCCTAGACAAAAGGCCTAGGTGATGAGTGACATGGCTAGATCCCCTGCTTAAGACAGAACTGCCCATGAACATCCATCTCCATCATCCTGGGGGAAGAGGTCCATGCTCAGAGGTGCCTAGCTTGCCATGCAAGAGCTCAGACACACTGGTGCATTAGGAAGCAAGGCAGTAACAAGTGGTCCTTTTTAGTAGCCATCTAAGTACCTAGGTCCTTTCTGCTGCCCCTTTTTCTTTCCATTTTATTTTAGCTTACAGATGGCAAGCATAAATGAGAGAGAAAATCCCATCATGAACACACTCATCTACTCATCTGACAGTAAGAAACAAGGTTAGTGGAAGTCTTTCCGTCACTCATTCTCAGCCCAAGAACCAGCACTGACTAAAGCTATAATTACCCTTGAATGTGTTGTAAAGTTTTTCAATAACATGTGTTCTTGGAAGTATTTAAGGTTATGAGTTTACCTCTGGGTATTTGATTTGTTCTTGGACTAAGTAATTATGAATCTTGGACCTCTTGGCCCTCTTAGCCCTCAGGAGAGGGCTCCTGCTCTCTTGCTCTACTACTCTCTTACTCTCCTGGACCTTTCTGGATCCATCAGATCACTAAGAATTTCCCCCAATAACGGCAACCTCATACAGCTGAGCTGATACCCAAGATAGCGCTGAAAACATGAAATACTGTGGTGGCACTCCACAGGGAAGCAGACAATCTAGCCCTGTTATGAGAAAGAAGAATAAATTGGGAAACAGAAGAAGGATACACCCATATTCATCCCTTATTCTGAGTATTTCCACAAGTGCTCCAATTTTCCTAGAGGTAAACTACCAAAAAAAAGAATGTGATATTTTCCCTGAGAATATTCTGAACACAGAAGACTGTTATTTTCTCATCCTGAGGAGGTCCGAGTCTGCATGCTTAGAGCTGCCCAATGAGCCTTGCACTGATGCACAGAAGGCTGATGCACAGAAGAGCTGCTCAGAGAGATGGAAGCATCAGCCATCAGTTGAGTGTGCATCTGATACACAGCTTCAGCATTCTTTTCTCCCCTGTGCCACTTCTGAATTGAGGTCCCAGGACAGACTCTGCTACAGGGAGTAGCTTGTCAAGAAAGAGATAAATGGCTCTTCATCTCAAAAGAATCAGGCATGAAGGGAAAGAGTGATATCCACTCACATTCTTTCCCACAGTGCCATATGAAACACTTTGCTAGAGTGTGCTGCCTGAGGGACAAGGCTTCCTCTCATCCACTGGAGACATGTTGGCTTCTAGGTACTATGGGGAAACATCAGTTTCTCTCATAAATCATTAATCTTTCACCTTTCAAAGTAGATACATGTCATATACATACAAATGCATCCCTTGGCAGGGATAATTTACTCTGACCACTCTACACACATTCAAGTGGGAAAAGGGGGAGCATTGTAAGGTATTCCTTACCAAAGAAGGTATTTGCAATGCATGGCCATCAAGACATGTGAGGATGTGACATAGTTCACATGCAACATGTAGCTTCCTATGGGCTGATGGCAATAAGGCAATATTGTCTTCAGTCAGTACTGAAGAGTTAGAGTAGGATGCTTGGCAGACAAGCACTACCTAAAATAAGGAGGCAAGCATTAGGGTTAGAGCAGGACCTTGGTTCACTTGATGAACAGACTAACCATAGGTCTAGTGCTCCCTAAAGCAAGCATTTAGGCTAGAGACATAAGCTAGATAAGATGCGAATCATCCTATGTGCCCTGTAGCAGAACAACACTTTAGCAACAACAGGAACAAGTATGGTGCTTCTGTCATAGCATGCCTATGATTCTCATAGAAACAAATGCCCAGCATGAATAATTCAGAGGAGATCCAAGATCTGCCAACTGGACAGCCTACCTCGCACAAAGACTAAGCTTCTGAGAGAGTTCCCACCGTCTTCTAGAAAAGGCAGCTCTCTGTCCACCTGTTTAGATGGAAAGCTGATGACAAGTCCTGGAAGAACCAGTTCATGTTGGAGGTGGGATTGTTCAAGGCCAACAGATAATATAATAATTCCCCTCTGCCCAAAGTAGTTTCCTTAAATACCCAAAGAGCAGCACAGTCTTGCAACAAGTAACTGGAGTGCTATGTTAAGAAGGGGCCTTTTTCTCAGAATTTGAGGTTTTTATTTCACCTCGGCTTCTGAGTCATCCCGGCCATTAAATTGCAAGTTGCCAAAATCTGATAGCTTTTGTGTCTGAGGTTAGGACAGCCACCTGAAAAGACGCCAGGAGCCTGGGAATGGGTGGGGTCCTTTGTTTGTATGTATTTGCTGCAGGCCTCATTACCTAACATCAACTGACTTTAAGTATCATTATACATTCTGACCAAGCAGGTAACTACTGTAACAACTTGGCAAATTTTCCTTGCCAAGGAGAAGATATGTATGCATTATGATTATACTATCTCCATTGAAGGACTTGATGTATTTAATATTGACAGCTCTATTTCCAAGGATTTGTGCAAGGTAACTGGGACCTTGTATAGAAAACTTATTTCCAAAAATTACTTTGAAAATCTCCAGCGATAAACCAGAAATGGGCCAATGTTTGCAAAATTTGAACAAGTTGCCTCTACTCCAGAAAATGCCTTGCCTAGGTGTTTGGGCCCCAGGATCCTCTAATTTCAATGGCCCTATCTATCCAGAGGAGGAAGAACAGCACTGGGTAAGACAAATACAGTCTCACCCCACCCTGTTGGTGATACTTGTATCAGGGCCAAGAAATCTCAGGGAGCAGCCATGTTCAACTGCCATGTCTGTCACCCTGAACACCTATTTCATCTTGAACTGTTTCTCAATTGTGACAAACCATAACTAGGTACACTCAGAACAAGAGTCCACAAGACAGAAAAAGTACTCAAGGAAAATGAAAATACTTTAAGAAACCTCAACTTGTTCTCAATGAAGAGGATCATCAATTAAGAGAGAAATTAATATGTAGAGTGTTAACATCCCATCAAATGTAGGGGCAAATCATAAACATACAGGAGACTCAAGCCACTGGGGTTTAGGGTACTCCTCATGGCTCTCACAGGCAGCTCAAATACCCATGGTCTGGACCAGAGCCCAGCTTCCTGAATGGTTCAAGTTAAGCAAATCATAAACACTAGCAGTTGGAGGTCTAGGACTCAGCTCAACCTATAACTCCTTATATAAGTATTTACAAATCTGTGAGATACCATTCTTATTATTTAGATTTATTATTTGACCCAGACTCAATTCCGGACATCAAGGTCAAAATAGTCTTCTGCAAGACTGACTTCCACCTGCACAAAGGCACATCCATCCAGAATCATACAAGTGTTTATAGCCAGAACACACTATGGAAACATTTTCCACACCAGTCAAATCTTTAGCCCAAGAACAGCTGCAAGGTTAAGATTTGAGATAGAACAAACTCAAGAGGAAATGCAGGAAAGAGGACAAGACAGCATAAAAGGATACCCCAATCAGGGATGCATTCGAGTATGTTTCACCTGGCACCTGCAATGTGACTGCTACCACATCTCTTGTTCTTGACCCCTAGAACATCTTAAGGTAAGGAGTTTTTCTCAAGAACAAATGTCCTCAGAGTGCCACAGAGTTCCAGCCAGCAAAAGTCAGTGTGTTTCCATACACATACAGATGGCATACCTGTGCTGTGCCCAGAAGCCAACCACGTGTAGAGCTAAAGCTTGGGGGTGGGGAAAGCATCTTGTCAGTGCAGAGATGGATCAGGCAGGAGAATCTACTTACCACACTGTATCCCTGGTCCTTATCCTCAGTATTCCATCATAGCAAAGGCAGGGAATGGAAAAGAACACCTGTAACCCGAGAATCACACCTGTATGTGGAACCCACAAGGCAAGGACAGTGGTGGCCCAAGGCTTCATACATAGCATCCACATGATTGCCATCCAGAGAAATTCCCCTGTCTATAAATGGAGCTGTGCCTTTCAGAACAGCTGGACAGTAAGAGTATCACTTGGGATTCTAACTAAAACTCTGGCCTGACAATGAGCTCTCCATGGAAAGGGACCAAGAGCATCATGTGGAAGGAGATCAGTGTCTGGCCTCTATGAACACAGCAGGGGCAAAGATGAAGGGGAAACCACACACAAGACAACAATGACAATGGCACATACGTCCACTACAAATCAGAAGGTCTAGAGCATCAGGGACACAGGTTAAGACACCCAGGCAGGATATACTACTAGTCATCTAGTGCATGGCTCAGGCTTAACAATGTTAAATGGGATGCAATGTAATGGGGGCCTGTGTTGCTAAGGCAGAAATTACAAAATATTGGGGAAAAGCAACACGTTTTCCAACCAAAGAAGGTATAAATGGCTTAGATCTATTAGAGCAGCAGGCTGTTCCTAGAGATTCACATATAGAAGGATAGCTGAATGAGCAGATGTTAACTGTCTTCAATGTTAATCTACATCATACAGTGAGGACTATTGCAATGAAAAGCAATTTGGACCATAGAAATACATACTCTAGCCTCCATTATGACCAAAAAGGAAATCAGAGCTGAAAATTTCTTCTACAATATTTATCTTGCAACAACTTAGGGCATGGTAAGAGATTTGGGGCATTCTGATTTCAGAGATTTAGACAGTCTCACATGGATTTACCAGTGAGAAAAGGCATGAGCTTTGTAACACTATGTGGATATGATGAATGTGCCTATATTGTCTTGCAAAATGTTCATATGAGAGACAGATGATGACAAGACTAACAAGATAAAGTCAATAATTTATTCCCATAGAGGGAAACTCCTATTGAAGGAAGGCAAGACAGGAAGGTTTTTGTGCTGCAGCATGCAAAGTATAGCCTTCATCTGTGTAAAGAAACCTAACACTGGTGAGCTTTAACTGAAGACCATTCTCACCACAGTCTCAGCCTCTTTTTTTTTTTTTTTTTTTTTTTTTTTTGGCCAGTACTGGGCCTTGGACTCAGGGCCGGAGCACTGTCCCTGGCTTCCTTTTTGCTCAAGGCTAGCACTCTGCCACTTGAGCCACAGCGCCACTTCTGGCCGTTTTCTGTATATGTGGTGCTGGGGAATCGAACCCAGGGCCTCATGTATACGAGGCAAGCTCTCTTGCCACTAGGCCATATCCCCAGCTCTCAGCCTCTTTTTTAAAAAACCGCATCTCAGCACTGCTGTGGGTCTGAGACCTTGGGGCAGGCAGAGAAACTAAGAAATAAGCTGAGTTGGGGGCAAATGGCCAAACTCTTTACATTTACATGGACATTCAGAGATGCTCATGGTTTTCCCAGCTTCCAGCAGGAATGAGCCACAGATATCTCTGCAACTGGCCTGCTCAACAGTAGTCCTGTAGTGCAAATTTTACATCTCCAAGGACATTCTTAGTAACTTCCAAATAACATATCCAAAGGCTGTATGGGGAAAATGGCTCAGGAAAATGTCTACATTCTAATTCAAAGAACTGAAAAACATGTTAGGTGACACAGAAAAAAGTGAATTAGGGCCCAAGCTGACTGAATTGGCTAAACAGCCAGCTGTAAACTGTGCAGAATGTCTCCCACTAACTATGGACACGGTATTCACAAAGGCAATTAAATTGAGAAAGTGCCATGGAGAAGGAGAGCTGGACAGGTCAGCCTGAGACAGGAGAGCTCAAGCCAAGATTTAGAGAAGGCTGACAGGGCAAAATGTACTGTCATCTAGGCAAAGTAGGACTAATATGCCCAAGTCTGGGTCTTGTCTAAGTGAAAGCAGGATCACACTTCTCTGCCTCAACAGAAGATAGCCTCAAATGTTATATTTGGCCCTTTAACATGGTGCTCATATTGTATAAAGGCCAGTTCGAGATCATTGTTTCAATCCAAGTCTCAGGGTCATTTCACTCATATTAAAAATCAAGATTTATGATTTCTTCCTTGGGAATTCTAAAGAAGGTAGGATGAAAGCAGCAAGAGTGCTGTAACATCCACACCAGTGCTCTGGTGTACACTGCATGAATCATTAACAGCATTCTTTATTTGGAATGTCTAAATATACATGCCATGAAAGATGCATTATCAAAATAGACTAAAGTGGGCTGGGAATATGGCCTAGTGGCAAGAGTGCTTGACTCATATACATGAAGCCCTGGGTTCAATTCCCCAGCACCACATATATAGAAAACGTCCAGAAGATGCGCTGTGGCTCAAATGGCAGAGTGCTAGCCTGGAGCAAAGAGAAGCCAGGGAAAGAGCTCAGGCCCTGAGTCCAAGGCCCAGGACTGGCATACACAAAAAACAAACAAAAAAATTCTAAAATAGACTAAAGTTAATGATTGTTTCTCTACTAAGTCATTGTAAAGTTAGAACCCTCCTGCAAAAGCATTCCACAGATCTATTTAACCTCTTTATGGACACTATCTCCAGTTAAGTGAACATAGTTACATCCCAATTATTACCAGCATCACTAAGATGTGAAATGCTTCAGTATTACACTTCGTTAATACCAACAATTAGCCTCCACATTAGAGGGCAATCTCACTTTTATCCACCCCAGACTGGCTAAGGTGATTTGAGGTCAAATTTTGTACAGACCTCTGTGCTTTTGAGGAGCCAAACATTTCTGTCTGTGCTCCAATCCAACAGCTACTTTGTGATCAATGGCTCTGAACCATCCCCAAATCCCCCTCATGTCAAGAATTTCAGACTCATATCCCCATAAAACTGCAAGCATGATTCTCAAAGTGTCACAGACTTTGAAAACAAGACCAGCAGGTACTTCCTCCCCACACATAATTTCAGTGGTTCACACTTTTGCCCTGTAGAGCTTCCTAGGAAAAGCACCTCTACACCTTATAATGAGTCTACTGTATGGATTTTCAGAAACCAGTGAATCTTCCTGCCCAGAAGGAAGGTATTTAGCTTGATGGATCCATATTCTAGACATGATGGGACAGCAATGTTCATTTGGTGCCAATGGGATCAGAAGAGAAAGATCTATCTCCAGGAACAGCTATTCCATAGCCCTTCTCCACCCGCAGGGTAAAGCTCAAGAATGCCATTAAGATCATCCGCTTGTGTGAGAACCTGGCTGAACAGAATTCAGTCAGTTCCCTGGAAGAACTACCTACTATTTATAAGAACTATACCTACTACTTAGAGACTAATAGGATTCTCACCTTCTGTACATCCCGGTGGGGGAATCAGGGAGAAAATGAGAATCAGATTGAGAACCACATGGATGTTGGGGAATATAATTAACACCAAGGACCACAAAGAGCTTGTAAAATGAGAAGCACATAGAGAACTGCTAACAATGCAGGAGAATGGCTTTGGAATTCCTTCTCTTGCTCTAGCAGCAATATCTAAAATCCGCCTTGATCAATGGAGAGACATCTCTTCCCAGGTAAGCTTCCGTTAGAATTCCAAGAGTTAAAGAGAAGATCATAAAAGTAAGACAGGGTTGCTAAACCCTTCCCTTCCCTTTCTAGATAAAGGGAAACCACAGAAAATTGTCATCTTTCAAGAGAGCATGGACACATGGAAGAGAGGCTGCCATGCTTGATGCTATCTTCTAGGCAGCTTGGTTCTTGGGACAGCTCTGCCTTCCCCAAATGACACTTGCCCGAACTGTCAAGGTTATTATTTTATACCTTCCTCCCAAATGTCCCAAGTATGCTCAGAGACAAAATCACATATCAGCTTAATGAAAACAGAGTATCAGTGGCGTAGATGGACCTTACTTTTGTGTTTCAAAGAGAAACACTTGAGGTATATCCCTTAGCTACCATTTAGTAGGAATGACTCACATGGCCTACAAGTGACTGTCTCCAGACACTGCCCTTCAGAGGCTACTCTCTTCCTGAGACTTTTCATCAATTCCATTGCTGTCCTCCACATCCTTATCCACACTACTTCTATGCTCCAGTGGGTGAAACTGATCTATAGGTTGTCTGTTGCTCTCTTGTTCCAGAAGTGGTACCATGCCAGAGAACGTCTCTGGCCCAGGGCCTGGTTGCCTCCAAAGTGGGGGACACTGCATCTCTCCAGGAAATTTTCATTCACCCACCAAATTTATTTCCTCCTGCACTTCTAATGGGGTGCTGCAACTCACACCTGAAGCAGGAAACCCCTCTGGAATGCCTTCTGTATCATCATTGGATGTCTTGTTCCTTAAGGGCTGCATCAACTGAAAACACCTAATTCATTCTTGCACTGATGTCTGGTAGCAGTAGCAACTTGACAATGGCTCCCAGTGGCCCAAACATGGAATTTTGATTATATCATTCTCAGATTTGGACAGTTTTTGCCTCAGGTTGGTTAATGGTCAGAAGTCATCCATATTCAGGCTTTCTTTGCTCTGAAGAATAAACCTGCTCTTTGCCAATCATGCCCAGCTGTCCACATACTTGTGGCATGTGAACACCTCATTTTTGAGAGCTCTGAGACCCCTGCGGAGCCTGATGTGTCTGACCCCATTTGACTCTGTGCCTCTTCATGCTGAGCCTTCAGCACTTTCACCTTCTTCCTCTCCACCTTCCTCTTTACCTTCCCTCCATCACCTTCTCTCCCCTCCATCTCATACCCAATCTCCCAGTGGTGGCACTGAGCCCCCACCAAACTCTTTGTGCACTTTGTGGGAGGTGGCAGGGCCCAAAGGGGTGATGGTAACAGAGCATGCTCCATTTTCAATGCTTGATATGGCTCAGATGGAGAAGCAGCTGAATTCATATTCCCAAGACCCCAACAGTTATATCAAACTGTTTAAAGATCTTGCTCAGATCTATGACCTTAGTTGGCATGACCTATTTAATAATATCCTCTACCCTTATGCTGCAGAAAAAGGAAAGGGCATGGACTGTCACTCAGGTACATGTCTACGATACCCACTAAATTGAGGTATATCCTTTAGCTACCCCTGGTAAGATCTTCCCCCAGGAGGGCTCAAGGAAGATGCCCCCACCTGGTTAAGTACCCACCCAGTTACCTGGGAATCCAGCATAACTGTAGGCAGTCACCACCCCCTTCCCTGAGGCCACAGCCTAATCCATATGGCCAAACTCCCCACCCCTACTCCAGAAAAGGCATCACCTGGGGGTGACTCCCACTCTTGACCACCTGGCAGGGCTTGAACTTGGCCCCAGGCCAGCAGCTCAGCAAAATACAGTTTTCTTTTCTGCTTGAATACTGTGTGGAATCTCAATCATTGTCTGCCCAATTTTTTTTTTATAACTCTTACACACCTATGTAGAAATGACTCACACATGGCCTACAAATGACAATCTATAGGCCCTGCCTATAAGAGGCTACTCTCTCCCTATTACTGTTCACCATTTTTTCCTGGCTTGGTCTTCCCTGGAATTGTTTCCTAGGATGAAAACAAGGACCTACGCATAGGCCTCTAATCTGTTTTAAGGAAAGCTCAGGTTTAAGTTTGTATTTCAAATACCCTTCCATTGATCAGGTAAAAAATACGATTTGAATAGAAGCTTTTAAAATGAAATAGTTGTTTTAAGGAATGGAATTGAACGCAAGACATGGTACAAGGAAGTTCCCAATGTTATAGTTTGGCTCAAAAGACAACTGAGAATACAATGGAAAGTAAACTACTGGATATACAAATCACATATGACAGAAACCAACTTCAGTCTGGCAACATGCCCATCACTAGAAGTCAGACCAAGAGAAATTTTCTAGGACTACTGAGAGATACAGGCAGGGTCCCACACCACAGGCTATGCTGAGCACCAAGCTAGAAAGAGGCAAGAAGACAAAACACTTCAAGCACTCACCTACCAGGCCAGCAGCACCCACTCTAGACTTGGCAAACTTCCCCAGCACTGGAGCTGGTGAATCTCAGGAACACGGATACATTGGGTCACTCTGCAGAGCCTCAGGAAACAAAAGAAACGTCCCTATTTGCACAGAACTCAGAAATTATACAAGACTGAATATGTGCCAGACACAAGCTAAACTCCGTTAGCAGGATGCAACTACAAAGAGAAAAGAATTTCCACACAGAAAAAGCCATATGTTTCTTCCTCAGACCCCATGTCAGTCTCCTTCTTCACCCTCAAGTATCCCAAGCTTCAAGCCATGACTCTAAAGAGGCTACACTTCAGTGACACTCTTCTCAGCTCATTTCCATCCTCTATGTTCATGTCCTTTGTAAATGAGCTTTTAACTCTCTTCCCTCACCACTAATCCGAATCTTCTGAGGAGTTCCCAGTACATTAACCTTTCCTGGATGTAATTACATTAACAAGTCCCAGCTGTTCTTATTCTCAGAAGGGATACTCCCTGATATACAGCTGCCAACCACCTTCATAAGTGTAGGTCCTAAATGAGTTTTTTTCTCTGTTCTCTCACTACAAAGCAGATTCTTTTGAGGAGTTTCCAGTACCTTAACCATACCAGGAAGTACTTAATTTACTAAGCTACTGCTTTTCTTAATCTCAGTGGAGATATTTACTGATAAACAGCTACCTACCCAGTATGTTCATGTCCTTTTTAAATGAGCTTTTAACTCTCTTCAATCACCACTAATCAGATTCTTCTGAGGAGTTCCCAGTACATTAACCTTTCCTCGATGTAATTACATTAACAAGTCCCAGCTGTTCTTATTCTCAGAAGGGATACTCACTGATATACAGCTGCCGACCACCTTCATAAGTGTAGGTCATAAATGAGCTATTTTCTCTGATCTCTCACTACAAAGCAGATTCTTTTGAGGAGTTTCCAGTACATTAACCAAACCAGGAAGTACTTAATTTACTAAGCTACTGCTTTTCTTAATCTCAGTGGAGATATTAACGGATAAACAGCTACCTACCCAGTATGTTCATGTCCTATTTAAATGAGCTTTTAACTCTCTTCCCAAACCACTAATCAGATTCCTCTGAGGAGTTCCCAGTACATTTACCTTTCCTCGATGTAATTACATTAACAAGTCCCAGCTGTTCTTATTCTCAGAAGGGATACTTCCTGATATACAGCTGCCGACCACCTTCATGAGTGTAGGTCCTAAATGAGCTTTTTTCTCTGTTCTCTCACCACAAAGCAGATTCTTTTGAGGAGTTTCCAGTACATTAACCATACCAAGAAGTACTTAATTTACTAAGTTACTGCTTCACTTAATCTCAGTGGAGATATTTACTGATAAACAGCTACCTACCCAGGAGGTTCATGTCCTTTTTAAATGAGCTTTTAACTCTCTTCCCTCACCACTAATCAGATTCTTCTGAGGAGTTCCCAGTACATTAACCTTTCCTCGATGTAATTACATTAACAAGTCCCAGCTGTTCTTATTCTCAGAAGGGATACTCCCGGATATACAGCTGCCGACCACCTTCATAAGTGTAGGTCCTAAATGAGCTTTATTCTCTGTTCTCTCACTACAAAGCAGATACTTTTGAGGAGTTTCCAGTACATTAACCATACCAGGAAGTGCTTAATTTACTAAGCTACTGCTTTTCTTAATCTCAGTGGAGATATTTACTGATAAACAGCTACCTACCCAGCACGTTCATGTCCTTTGTAAATGAGCTTTTAACCCTCTTCCCTCACCACTAATCAGCTTCTTCTGAGGAGGTCCCAGTATATTCAACTTTCCTCGATGTAATTACATTAACAAGTCCCAGCTGTTCTTATTTTCAGAAGGGATACTCCCTGATATACAGCTGCCGACCACCTTCATAAGTGTAGGTCCTAAATGAGTTTTTTTCTCTGTTTTCTCACTACAAAGCAGATTCTTTTGAGGAGTTTCCAGTACCTTAACCATACCAGGAAGTATTTAATTTACTAAGCTACTGCTTTTCTTAATCTCAGTGGAGATATTTACTGACAAACAGCTACCTACCCAGTATGTTCATGTCCTTTCTAAATGAGCTTTTAACTCTCTTCCCTCACCACTAATCAGGTTCTTCTAAGGAGTTCCCAGTACATTATCCTTTCCTGGATGTAATTACATTAACAAGTACCAGCTGTTCTTATTCTCAGTAGGGATACTCCCTGATATACAGCTGCCGACCACCTTCATGAGTGTAGGTCCTAAATGAGCTTTTTTCTCTGTTCTCTCACTACAAAGCAGATTCTTTTGAGGAGTTTCCAGTACATTAACCATACCATGAAATACTTAATTTACTAAGCTACTGCTTTTCTTAATCTCAGTGGAGATATTTACTGATAAACAGCTACCTACCCAGTATGTTCATGTCCTTTTTAAATGAGCTTTTAACTCTCTTCCCTCACCACTAATCAGATTCTTCTGAGGAGTTCCCAGTACATTTACCTTTCCTCAATGTAATTACATTAACAAGTCCCAGCTGTTCTTATTCTCAGAAGGGATACTTCCTGATATACAGCTGCCGACCACCTTCATGAGTGTAGGTCCTAAATGAGCTTTTTTCTCTGTTCTCTCACTAAAGAGCAGATTCTTTTCAGGAGTTTCCAGTACATTAACCATTCCAGGAAGTACTTAATTTACTAAGCTACTGCTTTTCTTAATCTCAGTGGAGATATTTACTGATAAACAGCTACCTACCCTGTATGTTCATGTCCTTTTTAAATGAGCTTTTAACTCTCTTCCCTCAGGACTAATCAGATTCTTATGAGGAGTTCCAAGTACATGAACCTTTCCTCGATGTAATTACATTAACATGTCCCAGCTGTTCTTTTTCTCAGAAGGGATACTCCCTGATATACAGCTGCCGACCACCTTCATAAGTGTAGGTCCTAAATGAGCTTTTCTCTGTTCTCTCAATACAAAGTAAATTCTTTTGAGGAGTTTCCAGTATATAAACCATACCAGGAAGTACTTAATTTACTAAGCTACAGCTTTTCTTCATATCAGTGGAGATATTTACTGACAAACAGCTACCTACCCAGTATGTTCAGGTCCTTTTTAAGTGAGCTTTAACTCTCTTTGATCACCACTATTCAGATTCTTCTGAGGAGTTCCCAGTACATTAACCTTTCCTCGATGTAATTACATTAACAAGTCCTAGCTGTTCTAATTCTCAGAAGGGATACTCCCTGATATACAGTTGCCGACCACCTTCATAAGTGTAGGTACTAAATGAGCTTTTTTCTCTGTTCTCTCATTACAAGGCAGATTCTTTTGAGGAGTTTCCAGTACATTAACCATACAAGGAAGTACTTAATTTACTCAGCTACTGCTTTTCTTAATCTCAGTGGAGATATTTACTGATAAACAGCTACCTACACAGTATGTTCATGTCCTTTTCAAATGAGCTTTTAACTCTCTTCCCTCACCACTAATCAGATTCTTCTGAGGAGTTCCAAGTACATTAACCTTTCCTCGATGTAATTACCTTAACAAGCTCCAGCTGTTCTTATTCTCAGAAGGGATACTCCCTGATATACAGCTGCCGACCACCTTCATAAGTGTAGGTCCTAAATGAGCTTTTTTCTCTGTTCTCTCACTACAAAGCAGATTCTTTTGAGGATTTTCCAGAACATTAACCATACCAGGAAGTACTTAGTTTACTAAGCTACTGCTTTTCTTAATCTCAGTGGAGATATTTACTGAAAAACAGCTACCTAGCCAGTATGTTCATGTCCTTTTTAAATGAGCTTTTAACTCTCTTCCCTCACCACTAATCAGATTCTTCTGAGGAGTTCCCAGTACATTAACCTTTCCTCGATGTAATTACATTAACACGTCCCAGCTGTTCTTATTCTCAGAAGGGATACTCCCTGATATACAGCTGCCGACCACCTTCATAAGTGGAGGTCCTAAATGAGCTTTTTTCTCTGTTCTCTCACTACAAAGCAGATTCTTTTGAGGAGTTTCCAGTACATTACCCATACCAGGAAGTACTTAATTTACTCAGCTACTGCTTTCTTAATCTCAGTGGAGATATTTACTGATAAACAGCTACTTACCCAGTTTGTTCTTGTCATTCCTACATGAGCTTATATCGCTCTCCCCTCACCAAAAATCAGATTCTTCTGAGGAGTTTCCAGTACATAAACCTTTCCTCGATCTAATTACGTTAACATTCTCCAGCTGTTCTTATCCTCAGACGGGATACTCCCTGATATACAGCTGCCTACCACCTTCGTAAGTGTAGGTCTTAAATGAGCTTTTTTGTCTGTTCCCTCACCACAATCCAGATTCTTTTGAGGATTTTCCAGTACATTAACCATATCAGGAAGTACTTAATTTACTAAGCTACTGCTTTTCTGAATCTCAGTGGAGATATTTACTGATAAACAGCTACTTACCCAGTATGTTCATGTCGTTCCTAACTGAGCTTTTATCTCTCTTCCCTCACCACAATCAGATTCTTCTGAGGAGTTCCCAATACATTAACCTTTACTCGATGTAATTACCTTAACAAGCTCCAGCTGTTCTTATTCTCAGAAGTGATACTACCTGATGTACAGCTGCCTACCACCTTCGTAAGTGTAGTTCCACCTGAGCTATTTCTCTATTCCCTCACCCCAAAGCAGATTCTATTGCGGAGTTTCCAGTACATTAACCATACCAGGAAGTACTTAATTTACTAAGCTACTGCTTTTCTTAATCTCAGTGGAGATATTTACTGATAAACACCTACCTACCCAGTATGTTCATGTCTTTCATATATGACCTTTTATCTCCCTTCCCTCACCACAAATCAGAGTCTTCTGAGGAATTTCCAGTACATAAACCTTTCCTCGATCTAATTACCTTAAAGAGCTCCAGCTGTTCTTATTCTGAGAAGGGATACTCCCTGATATAATGCTGCCTACCACCTTCGTAAGTGTAGGTCCTAAATGAGCTTTTTTCTCTGTTCCCTCACCACAATCCAGATTCTTTTGAGGAGTTTCCAGTACATTAAACATACTAGGAAGTACTTAATTTACTAAGCTAGTGCTTTTCTTAATCTCAGTGGAGATATTTATTGATAAACTGCTACCGACCCAGTATGTTCCTGTCGTACCTAAATGAGCTTTTATCTCTCTTTCCTCACCACAAATCAGATTCTTCTGAGGAGTTCCCAGTACATTAACCTTTCCTCGATGTAATTACTTTAACAAGCTCCAGCTGTTCTTAGTCTCAGAAGGGATACTCCCTGATATAAAGCTGCCTACCACCTTCGTAAGTGTAGTTCATAAATGAGCTTTTTTCTCTGTTCCCTCACTACAAAGCAGATTCTTTTGAGGAGTTTCCAGTACATTAACCATACCAAGAATTACTGAATTTACTAAGCTACTGCTTTTCTTAATCTCAGTGGAGATATTTACTGATAAACAGCTACCTACCCCGTATGTTCATGTCGTTCCTAAATGAACTTTTATCTCTCTTCCCTCACCACATATCAGATTATTCTGAGGAGTTCTCTGTACATTAACCTTTCCTCGATATAATTACCTTAACAAGCTCAAGCTGTTCTTATCTCAGAAGGGATACTGCCTGATATACAGCTGCCTACCACCTTCGTAAGTGTTGGTCCTAAATGAGCTTTTTTCTCTGTTCCCTCACCACAAAGCAGATTCTTTTGAGGTGTGTCCAGTACATTAACCATACCAGGATGTACTTAATTTACTAAGTTACTGCTATTCTTATTCTCAGGGGAGTTAATTACTGATAAACAGCTACCTACCCAGTATTTTCATGTTGGTCCTAATTGAGCTTTTATCTCTCTTATCTCAACACAAATCAGATTCTTCTGAGGAATTTCCAGTACATTTACCTTTCTTTGATCCAGTTCCCCTAACAAGCGCTAGCTGTTCTTCTTCTCAGAAGGGATACTCCCTGATATACCGCTGTCGACCACATTCGTAAGTGTTGTTTCTAAATTATATTTTCTCTCTGTTACCTCACCGCAAAGCAGATTTTTGTGAGTTTCCAGTACATTAACCATTCCACGAACTAATTACCTTAACAAGGCAGAGCTTTTCCTATTATCAGAAGGGATATTGCCTGATATACCGCTTACTATTTTGTGCGTTGAGTACATCAATGAGCCTTTATCTATCTTCCAGCACCATAAAGTAGATCCTATCGTGAAGAGTGGAGTTCACTCGCTATGTCCCGACCAGGCTGCCTTAACAAGCTGCAGCTGTTTTCATTCACCGTGGAGCTATTTCCTGCTATACAGTTACCTACGCCACTTGTGCGAAGAGGACACAAATGAGCCTTTATCTCTCTTCAATCTCCCCTAAGCCGATTGAATCTAGGACAGCGGAGTTTATTCGCTATGGCCCCACGAGCCTACCCTATCTAGCTGCGCCTGCAATCATTCACCTCTGAGATATTTCCTGATATACAGCTACTTACCCCGGTGGTGTCGACGATTATAAATGAGCTTGATCACACTTCCAGCACCACATAGTTGATCCAATCGAGGACAGACGAATTCACTGTCCATGGCCCGCCCGATCAGCCTTCTCTAGCAAGCTGCAGCTGTTCTCATTCACCGAGGATATATTCCCTGGTATACAGATACTTTACCTGCGTTGTTCGTACAGTATATCAATGAGCCTTTATCTCTCTTCCAGCACTATATAGCAGAACCTATCGAGAATAGCGGAGTTCACTCGCTATGTCCCGACAAGTCTACCTTAACAAGCTGCAGCTGTTCTCATTCACCGTGGAGCGATTTCCTGCTATACAGTTTCTTACCCCGCTGGTGCGAAGAGGACACAAATGAGCCTTTATCTCTCTTCCAGCACCCCAAAGCCGATTGAATCTAGCACAGCGGAGTTTATTTGCTATGGCCTCATGAGCCTACCGTATCAAGCTGCAGCTGTAATTATTCACCACCGAGATATTTCCTGAAATACAGCTACTTACCCGGTGGTGTAGAGAGATTATAAATGAGCCTTGGTCACTCTTCCAGCACCTCATAGCGATCCAATCGAGGGTAGAGGAGTTCACTGTCCATGGCCAGCCCAATCAGCCTACTCTAACAAGCTGCAGCTGTTCTCATTCACCCAGGAGATGTTACGTGATGTAGAGCTAGTTGCCTCTGTGGTGTATACAGGATGTAAATGAGCCTTTACCTCTCTTGCAGCACCATAACGCAGATTCAATCTAGGACAGCGGAGTTTACTATCTACGGCCCGTCAGGCCTACAATAACAAGCTGCAGCTGTTCTCCTTCACCGAGAAGGTATATAGCTATTCACCTCGGTGGTGCGTAAAATACATAAATTAGGCTTTATCGCTCTTCCAGCACACCAATGCAGATCCTGTCAAGGACATCGGCGTTTACTCAATATAGCAGATCCTATGGAGGACAGTGGCGTTCACTCGCTATGGCCTGACCGGCCTACAGTACGGTGCAGCAGCTGTTCTCATTCACTCAGGAGATAGTCCCTGATATAGGGTGACTTACCCCGCTGGTGCCTACAGGGCACAAGTGAGCCTTTATCTCTCTTCCAGCAACACTAAGCTCATCCTACCTCTGAGAACAGCGGGGGTCACTCGCTAAGTCCTGACCAGCGTACATGAACGAGCTGCAGCTGTACTAATTCACCGTGGAGAAATTTCCTTATATTTCCTACTTACCCCGCTGGTGGGTCCAGGAAACTAATGAGCCTTTATCTCTCTTCCCGCAGCACAAATCAGATTCAACCGAGGACATGGGGGTTCACTGGCTATGGCCCGAACGGCCTAACCGACCTAGCTGCATCTGTTCTCATTCACCCAGGTGATTTCCCGGATGTACTGCTACTTACCCCTGTGGTGCTTACAGTACACAAATGAGGCTTTATCTCTCTTCCAGCACCACAAAGCAGAACCTGCCGAGGACAGCGTCGTTCACTCAATAGGCCCCCACTGGTCTACTAAACGTAACAAGTAGTAGCTGTTCTCATTCACCCAGGAGATATTTCCAGATAGACTGCTACATTAACAACGGACTACTTTAACAAGCTGCAGCTGCTCTGATTCACCAAGGATACATTCCGTGATGTACAGGTACTTACCCAGGTGGTGCGTACTGACACAAATGAGCATTTTCTGTCTTCCACCACCACAAAGCATGTCTTATCTAGAACAGCTGTGTTCAACAGCTGTGGTCGGAAAGGCCTACCGTAAGAAGATTCAGCTGTTCTCCTTAGCCAAGGAGATATTTCCTGATGTACCACAACTCACCCCGGTGGTGAGTACAGGTCATAAATGAGCCCTTCTGTATTCCAGCACCAGAAAGCAGTTCCAATCGAAGGCAGCGGAGTTTTCGCGCTTTGGCCCGAAGGCCTACCCAAACAAGCTGCAGCTGTTCTCATTCACCGAGGAGATATGCCCGGATATACAGATACTTACGTGCGTTGTGCTTAGAGTACATCAATGAGCCTTTATCTTTCTTCCAGCACCATAAAGCAGATCCTATTGAGAACAGCGGAGTTCACTCGCTATGTCCCCACCAGGCTACCATATAAAGCTGCAGCTGTTCTCATTCACCATGGAGCCATTTCCTGCTATACAGTTACGGCGCTGGTGCGAAGAGGACACAAATGAGCCTTTATCTCTCTTCCAGCACCCCAAAGCCGATTGAATTTAGGACAGCGGAGTTTATTCGCTATGGTCCCACGAGCCTACCCTATCAAGCTGCAGCTGTAATCATTCACCTCGGAGATTATTTCCTGTGATACAGCTACTTACCCGGTGGTGTAGCGAGATTATAAATGAGCCTTGATCACTCTTCCAGGACCACATAGCGATCCAATCGAAGACAGAGGAGTTCACAGTCCAGGGCCCGCCCGATCAGCCTACTCTAACAAGCTGCAGCTGTTCTCATTCACCTAGGAGATGGTACGTGATGTACAGCTAGTTACACCTGTGGAGCATACAGGATGTAAATGACCCTTTACCTCTCTTCCAGCACCACAACGCAGATTCAATCTAGGACAGCGGAGTTTACTCTCTATGGCCCATCAGGCCTACAATAACAAGCTGCAGCTGTTCTCATTCACCGAGAATGTATATAGCTATTCACCGCGGTGGTGCGTAAAATACATAGATTAGCCTTTATCGCTCTTCCAGCACACCAATGCAGATCCTGTCAAGGACAGCGGCGTTTGCTCAATATAGCAGATCCTATAGAGGACAGTGGCGTTCACTCGCTATGGACTGACGGACCTCCAGTACGGAGCAGCAGCTGTTCGCATTCACTCAGGAGATAGTCCCTGATATAGGGCGACTTACTCCGCTGGTGACTACAGGACACAAGTGAGCCTTTACCTCTCTTCCAGCAACACTAAGCACATCCTCCCTCCGAGAACAGCGGGGGTCACTCGCTAAGTCCCAACCAGCGTACATGAACGAGCTGCAGCTGTACTAATTCACCGTGGAGATATTTCCTAATATTTCCTACTTACCCCGCGGGTGCGAAGAGGACACAAATGAGCCTTTATCTCTCTTCCAGCACCCCAAAGCCGATTGAATCTAGGACAGCGGAGTTTATTCGCTATGGCCACACGAGCCTACCCTATCTAGCTGCAGCTGTAATCATTCACCTCTGATATATTTCCTGATATACAGCTTCTTACCCCGGTGGTGTAGAAGATTATAAATGAGCTTGATCACTCTTCCAGCACCACACAGCTGATCCAATCAAGGCCAGAGGAGTTCACTGTCCATGGCCTGCCCGATCAGCCTACTCTATCAAGCTGCAGCTGTTCACATTCACCAAGAAGGTATATAGGTATTCATCTCGGTGGTGCATAAAATACATAAATTAGGCTTTATCGTTCTTCCAGCACACCAATGCAGATCCTGTCAAGGACACCGGCGTTTACTCAATATAGCAGATCCTATGGAGGACAGTGGCGTTCACTCGCTATGGCCTGACCGGCCTACAGTACGGAGCAGCAGCTTTTCTCATTCACTCAGTAGATAGTCCCTGATATAGGGCGACTTACCCCGCTGGTGCCTACAGGACACAAGTGAGCCTTTATCTACTCTACTCTACTCAATCTACTCTAGGAAGCTGCAGCTGTTCTCATTCACAAGTGAGCCTTTATCTCTCTTCCAGCAACACTTAGCACATCCTACCTCTGAGAACAGCGGGGGTCACTCGCTAAGTCCTGACCAGCGTACATGAACGAGCTGCAGCTGTACTAATTCACCGTGGAGATATTTCCTACTTACCCCGCTGGTGCCTACAGGAACAAATGAGCCTTTATCTCTCCTCCCGCAGCACAAATCAGATTCAATCGTGGACATTGGGGTTCACTCGCTATGGCCCCACGAGCCTACCCTATCTAGCTGCAGCTGTAATCATACACCTCTGAGATATTTCCTGGTATACAGCTACATACCCCGGTGGTGTGGAAGATTATAAATGAGCTTGATCACTCTTCCAGCACCACATAGCTGATTCAATCAAGGACAGAGGAGTTCCCTGTCCATGGCAGGCCCGACCAGCCTACTCTAGGAAGCTGCAGCAGTTCTCATTCACAAGTGAGACTTTATATCTCTTCCAGCAACACTAAGCACATCCTACCTCTGAGAACAGCGGGGGTCACTCGCTAAGTCCTGACCAGCGTACATGAACGAGCTGCAGCTGTACTACTTCACCGTGGAGATATTTCCTTATATTTCCTACTTACCCCACTGGTGCATACAGGACACTAATGAGCCTTTATCTCTCTTCCCGCAGCACAAGTCAGATTCAACCGAGGACAGCGGGGTTCACTCGCTATGGCCGAATGGCCTAACCCACCTAGCTGCATCTGTTCTCATTCACAGAGGAGATTTCCCGGATGTTCAGCTACTTACCCCTGTGGTGCTTACAGTACACAAATGAGCCTTTACCTCTCTTCCAGCAAACAAAGCAGAAACTGTCGAGGACAGCGTCGTTCACTCAATAGGACCCGACCGGCCTACTAGACGTAATAAGTTGTAGCTGTTCTCATTCACCCAGGACATATTCACTGAAAGACCGCTACTTACCCCGTTGTTGCGAACGGGACATTAATGAGCCTTTATCTCTCTTCCAGCACCACAAAGGAAATCCAATCGAGGAAAACGGAGTTCCCTGGCTAGGGCCCGAACGGCCTACTTTAACAAGCTGCAGCTGCTCTGATTCACCAAGGATACATTCTGGGTACTTACCCCGGTGGTGCGTACTGAAACAAATGAGCATTTTCTGTCTTCCACCACCACAAAGCATGTCTTATCCAGAAGAGCAGTGTTCAACCGCTGTGGCCGGAAAGGCCTACCGTAAGAAGATTCAGCTGTTCTCCTTAGCCAAGGAGATATTTCCTGATGTACCACAACTCACCCCGGTGGTGAGTACAGGTCATAAATGAGCCCTTCTGTATTCCAGCACGACAAAGCAGTTCCAGTCAAAGACAGCGGAGTTTTCGCGCTTTGGCCCGAAGGCCTACCCAAACAAGCTGCAGCTGTTCTCATTCACCGAGGAGATATTCCCTGATATACAGATACATACCTGCGTTGTGCTTAGAGTACATCAATGAGCCTTTATCTCTCTTCCAGCACCATAAAGCAGATCCTATTGAGAACAGCGGAGTTCACTCGCTATGTCCCCACCAGGCTACCATATAAAGCTGCAGCTGTTCTCATTCACCGTGGAGCTATTTCCTGCTATACAGTTACTTACACCGCTGGTGCGAAGAGGACACAAATGAGCCTTTATCTCTCTTCCAGCACCCCAAAGCCGATTGAATCTAGGACAGCGGAGTTTATTTGCTATGGAACCACGAGCCTACCCTATCAAGCTGCAGCTATAATCATTCACCTCGGAGATTATTTCCTGTTATACAGCTACTTACCCGGTGGTGTAGCGAGATTATAAATGAGCCTTGATCACTCTTCCAGCACCACATAGCTGATCCAATCGAAGACAGAGGAGTTCACTGTCCATGGCCCGCCCGATTAGCCTACTCTAACAAGCTGCAGCTGTTCTCATTCACCGAGGAGATGTTACGTGATGTACAGCTAGTTACCCCTGTGTTGCATACAGGATGTAAATGACCCTTTACCTCTTTTCCAGCACCAAAACGCAGATTCAATCTAGGACAGCAGAGTTTACTCTCTATGGCCCGTCAGGCCTACAATAACAAGCTGCAGCTGTTCTCATTCACCGAGAAGGTATATAGGTATTCACCTCGGTGGTGCTTAAAATACATAAATTAGGCTTTATCGCTCTTCCAGCCCACCAATGCAGATTCTGTCAAGGACAGCTGCGTTTACTCAATATAGCAGATCCTATGGAGGACAGTGGCGTTCACTCGCTATGGCCTGACCGGCCTAGAGTACGGAGCAGCAGCTCTTCTCATTCACTCAGGTGATAGTCCCTGATATATGGCGACTTACCCCCCTGGTTCCTACAGGACACAAGTGAGCCTTTATCTCTCTTCCAGCAACACAGAGCACATCCTACCTCTGAGAACAGCGGGGGTCACTCGCTAAGTCCCGCCCAGAGTACATGAACAAGCTGCAGCTGTACTAATTCACCGTGGAGATATTTCCTACTTAACCTCTGCTGCCTACAGGAACAAATGAGCCTTTATCTCTCCTCCCGCAGCACAAATCAGATTCAATCGAAGACAGCGGGGTTCACTCGCTATGGCCCCACGAGCCTACCCTATCTAGCTGCAGCTGTAATCATACACCTCTGAGATATTTCCTGGTATACAGCTACATACCCCGGTGGTGTGGAAGATTATAAATGAGCTTGATCACTCTTCCAGCACCACATAGCTGATCCAATCAAGGACAGAGGATTTCACTGTCCATGGCCCGCCCGATCAGCCTACTCTAACAAGCTGCAGCTGTTCTCATTCACCGAGGAGATGTTACGTGATGTACAGCAAGTTGCCTCTGTGGTGCATACAGGATGTAAATGAGCCTTTACCTCTCTTGCAGCACCACAACGCAGATTCAATCTAGGGCAGCGGAATTTACTCTCTATGGCCCGTCAGGCCTACAATAACAAGCTGCAGCTGTTCTCATTCACAGAGAAGGTATATAGCTATTCACCTCGGTGGTGCTTAAAATACATAAATTAGGCTTTATCGCTCTTCCAGCACACCAATGCAGATCCTGTCAAGGACAGCGGCGTTTACTCTCTACGGCCCGTCAGGCCTACAATAACAAGCTGCAGCTGTTCTCATTCACCGAGAAGGTATATAGCTATTCACCTCGGTGGTGCTTAAAATACATAAATTAGGCTTTATCGCTCTTCCAGCACACCAATGCAGATCCTGTCAAGGACACCGGCGTTTACTCAATATAGCAGATCCTATGGAGGACAGTGGCGTTCAATCGCTATGGCCTGACGGACCTCCAGTACGGAGCAGCAGCTGTTCGCATTCACTCAGGAGATAGTCCCTGATATAGGGCGACTTACCCCGCTGGTGCCTACAGGACACAAGTGAGCTTTTATCTCTCTTCCAGCAACACTAATCACATCCTCCCTCTGAGAACAGCTGGGGTCACTCGCTAGGTCCTGACCAGCGTACATGAACAAGCTGCAGTTGTAGTAATTCACCGTGGAGATATTTCCTAATATTTCCTACTTACCCCGCGGGTGCGAAGAGGACACAAATGAGCCTTTATCTCTCTTCCAGCACCACAAAGCCGATTGAATCTAGGACAGCGGACTTTATTCGCTATAGCCACACGAGCCTACCGTATCTAGCTGCAGCTGTAATCATTCACCTCTGATATATTTCCTGATATACAGCTACTTAACCCGGGGGTGTAGAAGATTATAAATGAGCTTGATCACTCTTCCAGCACCACACAGCTGATCCAATCAAGGCCAGAGGAGTTCACTGTCCATGGCCCGCCCGATCAGCCTACTCTATCAAGCTGCAGCTGTTCTCATTCACCGAGAAGGTATATAGGTATTCATCTCGATGGTGCGTAAAATACATAAATTAGGCTTTATCGCTCTTCCAGCACACCAATGCAGATCCTGTCAAGGACAGCGGCGTTTACTCTCTACGGCCCGTCAGGCCTACAATAACAAGCTGCAGCTGTTCTCATTCACCGAGAAGGTATATAGCTATTCACCTCGGTGGTGCTTAAAATACATAAATTAGGCTTTATCGCTCTTCCAGCACACCAATGCAGATCCTGTCAAGGACAGCGGCGTTTACTCAATATAGCAGATCCTATGGAGGACAGTGGCGTTCACTCGCTATGGCCTGACCGGCCTACAGTACGGAGCAGCAGCTCTTCTCATTCACTCAGGAGATAGTCCCTGATATACGGCGACTTACCCCGCTGGTGCCTACAGGACACAAGTGAGCCTTTATCTCTCTTCCAGCAACACAGAGCACATCCTACCTCTGAGAACAGCGGCTGTCACTCGCTATGTCCCGACCAGAGTACATGAACAAGCTGCAGCTGTACTAATTCACCGTGGAGATATTTCCTACTTACCCCTCTGGTGCCTACAGGAACAAATGAGCCTTTATCTCTCCTCCCGCAGCACAAATCAGATTCAATCGAAGACAGCGGGGTTCACTCGCTATGGCCCCACGAGCCTACCCTATCTAGCTGCAGCTGTAATCATTCACCTCTGAGATATTTCCTGGTATATAGCTACATACCCCAGTGGTGTAGAAGATTATAAATGAGCTTGATCACACTTCCAGCACCACATAGCTGATCCAATCAAGGACAGAGGAGTTCACTGTCCATGGCCCAACCGATCAGCCTACTCTAGGAAGCTGCAGCTGTTCTCATTCACCGAGAATGTATATAGGTATTCATCTCGGTGGTGCATAAAATACATAAATTAGCTTTTATCGCTCTTCCAGCACATCAATGCAGATCCTGTCAAGGACAGCGCAGTTTACTCAATAGAGCAGATCCTATGCAGGACAGTGGCGTTCACTCGTTATGGCCTGGCCCGCCTACAGTACGGTGCAGCAGCTGTTCTCATTCACTCAGAACATAGTCCCTGATATAGGGCGACTTACCCTGCTTGTGCCTACAGGACACAAGTGAGCCTTTATCTCTCTTCCAGCACCCTAAAGCCGATTGAATCTAGGACAGCGGAGTTTATTCGCTATGGTCCCACGAGCCTACCCTATCTCGCTGCAGCTGTAATCATTCACCTCTGATATATTTCCTGATATACAGCTACTTACCCCGGTGGTGTAGAAGATTATAAATGAGCTTGATCACTCCTCCAGCACCACATAGCTGATCCAATCAAGGCCAGAGGAGTTCCCTGTCCATGGCCCACCCGATCAGCCTACTCTAGGAAGCTGCAGCTGTTCTCATTCACAAGTTAGCCTTTATCTCTCTTCCAGCAACACTAAGCACATCCTACCTCTGAGAACAGCGGGGGACACTTGCTAAGTCCCGACCAGCGTGCATGAACGAGCTGCAGCTGTACTACTTCACCGTGGAGATATTTCCTTATATTTCTTAATTACCTCGCTGGTGCGTACAGGACACTAATGAGCCTTTATCTCTCTTCCCGCAGCACAAATCAGATTTAACCGAGACAGTGGGGTTCACTCGCTATGGCCCGAATGGCCTAACCCCCCTAGCTGCATCTGCTCTCATTCACAGAGGAGATTTCCCAGATGTACAGCTACTTACCCCTGTGGTGTTTACAGTACACAAATGAGCCTTTATCTCTCTTCCAGCAAAACAAAGCAGAACCTGTCGTGAACAGCGTCCTTCACTCAATAGTCCCCGACCGGCCTACTAGACATAATAAGTTGTAGCAGTTCTCATTCACCCAGGACATATTCCCTGAAAGACCGCTACTTACCCCGTTGTTGCGAACGGGAGTTTCCAGTACATTAACCATACCAGGAAGTACTTAATTTACTAAGCTACTGTTTTCTTAATCTCAGTGGAGATATTTACTGATAAACAGCTACCAACACAGGATGTTAATGTCCTTTTTAAATGAGCTTTTAACTCTCTTCCCTCACCACTAATCAGATTCTTCTGAGGAGTTCCCAGTGCATTAACCTTTCCTCGATGTAATTACCTTAACAAGTACCAGCTGTTCTTATTCTCAGAAGGGATACTCCCTGATATACAGCTGCCGACCACCTTCATAAGTGTAGGTCCTAAATGAGCTTTTTTCTCTGTTCTCTCACTACAAAGCAGATTCTTTTGAGGAGTTCCAGTACATTAACCATACCAGGAAGTTCTTAATTTACTAAGCTACTGCTTTTCTTAATCTCAGTGGAGATATTTACTGATAAAGAGCTACCAACCCAGGATGTTCAAGTCCTTTTTAAATGATCTTTTAACTCTCTTCCCTTACCACTAATCATATTCTTCTGAGGAGTTCCCAGTACATTACCCTTTCCTCGATGTAATTATATTAACAAGTCCCAGCTGTTCTTAGTCTCAGAAGGGATACTCCATGATATACAGCTGCCGACCACCTTCCTAGGTGTAGGTTCTAAATGAGCTTTTTTCTCTGTTCTCTCACTACAAAGCAGATTCTTTTGAGGAGTTTCCAGTACATGAACGATACCAGGAAGTACTTAATTTACTAAACTACTGCTTTTCTTAATCTCAGTGTAGATATTTACTGATAAACAGCTAAATACCCAGTATGTTCATGTCCTTTTTAAATGAGCTTTTAACTCTCTTCCCTCACCACTAATCAGATTCTTCTGAGGAGTTCCCATTACATTAACCTTTCCTCCATGTAATTACCTTAACAAGTCCCAGCTGTTCTTATTCTCAGAAGAGATACTCCCTGATATACAGCTGCCGACCACCTTCATAAGTGTACATCCTAAATGAGCTTTTTTCTCTATTGTCTCACTACAAAGCCGATTCTTTTGAGGAGTTTCCAGTACATTAACGATACCAGGAAGTACTTAATTTACTAAACTACTGCATTTCTTAATCTCAGTGTAGATATTTACTGATAAACAGCTAAATACCCAGTATGTTCATGTCCTTTTTAAATGAGCTTTTAACTCTCTTCCCTCACCACTAATCAGATTCTTCTGAGGAGTTCCCAGTACATTACCCTTTCCTCGATGTAATTACATTAACAATTCCCAGCTGTTCTTTTTCTCAGAAGGGATACTCCCTGATATACAGCTGCCGACCACCTTCATATGTGTAGGCCCTATATGAGCTTTTTTCTCTGTTCTCTCACTAAAATATCGATTCTTTTGGGAGTTTCCAGTACATTAACCATACCAGGAAGTACTTAATTTACTAAGCTACTGCTTTTCTTAATCTCAGTGGAGATATTTACTGATAAACAGCTACCTACCCAGTATGTTCATGTCCTTTTTAAATGAGCTTTTAACTCTCTTCCCTCACCACTTATCAGATTCTTCTAAGAAGTTCCCAGTACATTAACCTTTCCTAGATGTAATTACATTAACAAGTCCCAGCTGTTCTTATTCTCAGAAGGGATACGCCCTGATATACAGCTGCAGACCACCTTCATAAGCGGAGGTCCTAAATGCGCTTTTTTGTCAGTTCTGTCACCACAAAGCAGATTCTTTTGAGGAGTTTCCAGTACATTAACCATACCAGGAAGTACTTAATTTACTAAGCTACTGCTTTTCTTAATCTCATTGGAGATATTTACTGATAAACAGCTACCTACCCAGTATGTTCATGTCCTTTTTAAATGAACCTTTAACTCTCTTCCCTCACCGCTAATCAGATTCTTCTGAGGAGTTCCCAGTACATTAACCTTTCCTCGATGTAATTACATTAACAAGTCCCAGCTGTTCTTATTCTCAGAAGGGATACTCCCTGATATACAGCTGCCGACCACCTTCATAACTGTAGGTCCTAAATGAGCTTTTTTCTCTGTTCTGTCACTACAAAGCAGATTCTTTTGAGGAGTTTCAAGTACATTAACCATACGGGGAAGTACTTAATTTACTAAGCTACTGCTTTTCTTAATGTCAGTGTTTATATTTACTGATAAACAGCTACCTACCCATTATGTTCATGTCCTTTTTGATGAGCTTTTAACTCTCTTCCCTCATCACTAATCAGACTCTTCTGAGGAGTTCCCAGTACATTAACCTTTCCTCGATGTAATTATATTATCAAGTCACAGCTGTTCTTATTCTCAGAAGAGACACTCCCTGATGTACAGCTGCCAACCACCTTCATAAGTGTACCTCCTAAATGTGCTTTTTTTCTCTGTTCTCTCAATAAAATGCAGATTCTTTTGAGGAGTTTCCAGTACATTGACCATACCAGGAATTACTTAATTTACTAAGCTACTGCTTTTCTTAATCTCAGTGGAGATATTTTCTGATAAACAGCTACCTACCCAGTATGTTCATGAACTTTTGAAATGAGCTTTTTACTCTCTTCCCTCACCAATAATCAGATTCTTCTGAGGAGTTCCCAGTACATTAACCTTTCCTCGATGTAATTACATTAACAATTCCCAGGTGTTCTTATTCTCAGAAGGGATACTCCCTGATATACAGCTGCCGACCCCTTCATAAGCGGAGGTCCTAAATGAGCTTTTTTTCTCTGTTCGCTCACTACAAAGCAGATTCTTTTGAGGAGTTTCCAGTACCTTAACCATACCAGGAAGTACTTAATTTACTAACCTACTGCTTTTCTTAATCTCATTGGATATATTTACTGATAAACAGCTACCTACCCATTATGTACATGTCCTTTTTAAATGATCTTTTAACTCTCTTCCCTCACCGCTAATCAGATTCTTCTAAGGTGTTCCCAGTCCATTAAACCTTTCCTCGATTTAATTACATTATCATGTCACAGCTGTTCTTATTCTCAGAAGAGATACTCCTTGATATACAGCTTCCGACCACCTTCATAAGTGTAGCCCCTAAATGCACATTTTTCTCTGTTCTCTCAATAAAATGCAGATTCTTTTGAGGAGTTTCCAGTACATTAAATATACCAGGAAGTACTTAATTTACTAAGCTACTGCTTTTCTTAATCTCAGTGGAGATATTTACTGATAAACAGTTACCTACCCAGTATGTTCATGTCCTTTTTAAACGAGCTTTTAACTGTCTTCCCTCACCACTAATCTGATTATTCTGAGGAGTTCCCAGTACATTAATCTTTCCTCGATGTAATTACATTAACAATTCCCAGCTCTTCTTATTCTCAGAAGGGATACTCCCTGATAAACGGCTGCCGACCACCTTCATAATTGTAAGTCCTAAATGAGCTTTATTCTCTGTTCTCTCACTACAAAGAAGATTCTTTTCTGGAGTTTCCAGTACATTAACCATACCAGGAAGTACTTAATTTACTAAGGTACTGCTTTTCTTAATCTCATTGTAGATATTTACTGATAAACAGCTACCTACCCAGTATGTTCATGTCCTTTTTAAATGAGCTTTTAAGTCTCTTCCCTCACCACTAATCAGATTCTTCTGAGGAGTTCCCAGTACATTAACCTTTCCTAGATGTAATTACATTAACAATTCCCAGCTGTTCTTATTCTCAGAAGGGATACTCCCTGATATTTAGCTGCCGACCACCTTCATAAGTGTAGTTCCTAAATGTGCTTTTAACTCTGTTCTCTCACTACAAAGCAGATTCTTTTGGAGAGTTTCCAGTACATTAACCATACCAGGAAGTACTTGATTTACGAAGCTACTGCTTTTCTTAATCTCAGTTGAGATATTTACTGATAAACAGCTACCTACCCAGTATGTTCATGTCCTTTTTAAATGAGCTTTTAACTCTCTTCCCTAACCACTAATCAGATTCAACCGAGGAGTTCCCTGTACATTAACCTTTCCTCGATGTAATTACATAAACAAGTCCCAGCTGTTCCTATTCTCAGAAGGGATACTCCCTGATATACAGCTGCCGACCCCCTTCATAAGAGTAGGTCCTAAATGAGGTTTTTTCTCTGTTCTCTCACTACAAAGCCGATTCTTATGAGGAGTTTCCAGTACATTCACCATACCAGGAAGTAATTAATTTACTAAGCTACTGCTTTTCTTAACCTCAGTGGAGATACTTACTGATAAACAGCTACCTACCCAGTATGTTCATGTCCTTTGTAAATGAGCTTTTAACTCTCTTCCCTCAACACTATTCAGATTCTTCTGAGGAGTTCCTAGTACATTAACCTTTCCGCGATAAAATTACCTTAAGAAGCTCCAGCTGTTCTTATTCTCAGAAGGGATAATCCCTGATATGCAGCTGCCTACCACCTTCGTGAGTGTAGTTCCTAAATGAGCTTTTTTATCTGTTCCCTCACCACAATCCAGATTCTTTTGAGGAATTTCCAGTACATTAAACATAGCAGGATGTACTTAATTTACTAAGCTAGTGCTTTTCATAATCTCAGTGGAGATATGTACTGCTAAGCAGCTAAAGACCGGGTACGTTCCTGTGATTTCTAAATGAGCTTTTAACTCTCTTCCCTCACCACAAATCAGATTCTTCTGAGTAGTTCCCAGTATATTAACCTTTCCTCGATGTAATTACCTTAACAATCTCCAGGTTTTCTTATTCTCAGAAGGGATACTCCCTGATATACAGCCGCCTACCATCTTCGTAAGTGTAGTTCCTAAATGAGCTATTTCTCTGTTCCCTCACCACAAAGCAGATTCTATTGAGGAGTTTCCAGTACATTAACCATACCAGGAAGTACTTAATTTACCAAGCTACTGCTTTTCTTAATCTCAGTGGAGATATTTACTGATAAACAGCTACCTACCCAATATGTGCATGTCGTTCCTAAATGAGCTTTTAACTCTCTTCCCTCACCACTTATCAGATTCTCCCGAGGAGTTCCCTATACATTAACCTTTCCTCGATGTAATTACTTTAACAAGCTCCAGCTATTCTTATTCTCAGAAGGGATACTCCCTGATATACAGCTGCCTACCACCTTTGTAAGTGTAGTTCCTCAATGAGCTATTTCTCTGTTCCCTCACCACAAAGCAGATTCTATTGAGGAGTTTCCAGTATATTAACCATACCAGGAAGTACGTAATTTACTAAGCTACTGCTTTTCTTAATCTCAGTGGAGATGTTTACTGATAAACAGCTATCTACCAAGTATGTTCATGTCGTTCCTAAATGAGCTTTTATCGCTCTCCCCTCACCAGAAATCAGATTCTTCTGTGGAATTTCCATTACATAAACCTTTCCTCGATCTACTTACCATAAATAAGCTCCAGCTCTTCTTATTCTCAGAAGGCATACTGCCTGATATACAGCTGCCTACCACCTTCGTAAGTGTAGTTCCTAAATGAGTTTTTTCTCTGTTCCCTCACCACAAAGCAGATTCATTTGTGTAGTCTCTAGTACAGTAACAATACCAGGAAGTACTTAATTTACCAAGCTCCTACTATTCTTATTCTCATTTGAGATATTTACTGATAAACAGCTACCTAGCCAGTATGTTCATATCGTTCTTACATGAGATTTATCTCTATTCCCTCACCACAAATCAGGTTCTTCTGAGGAATTTACACTACATTAACCTTTACTCGATGTAATTACCTTAACAAGCTCCAGCTGTACTTATTCTCAGAAGGGATACTAGCTTATCTACAGTTGCCTCCCACCTTCGTAAGTATGGTTCCTAAATGAGCTTTTTTCTCTGTTCCCTCATCACAATCCAGATTCTTATGAGGAGTTTCCAGTACATTAACCATACCAGGAAGTACTTAATTTCCTAAGTTACTGCTTTTCGTAATCTCAGTGGAGATATTTACTGATAAACAGCTACCTACCCAGTATGTTCATGTTGTTCCTAAATGAGCTTTAATCTCTCTTCCTTCAACACAAATCAGATTCTTCTGAGGAGTTCTCAGTACATTAACCATTCCTCAATGTAATTACATTTACAAGTCCCAGCTGTTTCTATTCTCAGAAGGGATACTCCCTGATATACAGCAGCCATCCACCTTCGTAATTGTACTTCCTAAATGAGCTTTTTTCTCTGTTCCCTCACCACAATCCAGATCCTTTTGAGGAGTTTCTAGTACATTAATCATACAAGGAAGTACTTAATTTACTAAGCTACTGCTTTGCTTAATCTCAGTGGAGATATTGACTGATAAACAGCTACCTACCCTGTATGTTCATGTCGTTCATAAATGAGTTTTTATCTCTCTTCCCTCACCACAAATCAGATTCTTCTGATTAGTTTCTAGTAAATTAACCTTTCCTCGATATAATTACCTTAACAAGCTCCAGTTGTTCTTATTCTCAGAAGGGATACTCCCTGATATACAGCTGCCTACCACCTTCTTAAGTGTACTTCCTAAATGAGCTTTTTTCTCTGTTCCCTCAAAACAATCCAGACTCTTTTGAGGAGTTTCCGGTACATTAACCATACCAGGAAGCACTTAATTTACTAAGCTACTGCTTTTCTAAATCTCTGTGGGGATATTTACTGATATACAGCTACCTACCCTGTATGATCATGTCGTTCATAAATGAGTTTTAATCTCTCTTACTTCACAACAAATCACATCCTTCTGAGGAGTTCCCAGTATATTAACCTTTCCTCGATGTAATTACCTTAACAAGCTCCAGCTGTTCTTATTCTCAGAAGGGATACTCCCTGATATACAGCTGCCGACCACCTTCGTAAGTGTAGGTCCTAAATGAGCTATTTTCTCTGTTCCCTCACTACAAAGCCGATTCGTTTGAGGAGTTTCCAGTACAATAACCATACCAGGAAGTACTTAATTTACTAAGCTGCTGCTTTTCTTGTTCTCAGTGGAGATATTTACTGATAAACACCTACCTACCCAGTATGTTCTTGTCATTCCTAAATGAGCTTTTATCTCTCTCCCCTCACCACAAATCAGATTCTTGTGAGGAGTTTCCAGTACATAAACATTTCCTCGATCTAATTACCTTAACATGCTCCAGCTGTTTTTATTCTCAGAAGGGATACTCCCTGATATACAGAAGCCTACCTCCTTCGTAGGTGTAGGTCCTAAATGTCATTTTTCTCTATTCCCTCACCACAATCCAGATTGTTTTGAGGATTTTCCAGTACATTAACCATAGCAGGAAGTACTTAATTTACTAAGCTACTGCTTTTCTTAATCTCAATGGAGATATTTACTGATAAACAGCTACCTACCCAGGATGTCCATGTCTTTCCTAAATGAGCCTTTGTCACTCTTCCCTCACCACAAATCAGATTCTTCTGAGGACTTCCCAGTACATTAACCATTCCTCGATGCAATTAGCTTAACCAACTCCAGCTTTTCTTATTTTCAGAAGGGATACTCCCTGATTTACAGCTGGCTACTACCTTCGTTAGTGTAGTTCATTGAGGAACTTTTTCTCTGTTCTCTCACTACACAGTAGATTCTTTTGAGGAGTTTCCAGTACATTAACCATACCAGGAAGTACTTAATTTACTAACCTACTGCTTTTGTAAATCTCAGAGGAGATATTTACTAAAAAACTGCTACCTACACAGTAATTTCTTGTTATTCACAAATGAGCTTTTATCTCTCTCCCCTCACCAAAAATCAGATTCTTTTGAGGAGTTTCCAGTACTTAAACCTTTCTTCGATCTAATTACATTAACAAGTACCAGCTGTTCTTATTCTCAGAAGGGATACTTCCTGATATACAGCTGCCGATGACCTTCATAAGTGTAGGTCCTAAATGAGCTTTTTTCTCTGTTCTCTCACTAAAAAGCAGATTCTTTTGAGGAGTTTCCAGTACATTAAACATACCAGGATGTACTTAATTTACTAAGCTACTGCTTTTCTTAATCTCAGTGGATATATTTACTGATAAACATCTACCTACCCAGTATGTTCATGTCCTATTTAGATGAGCTTTTAACTCTCTTCCCTCACCACTAATCAGATTCTTCTGAGGAGTTCCCAGTACATTAACCTTTCCTCGATGTAATTACCTTAACAATACCCAGCTGTTCTTATTCTCAGAAGGGAAACTCCCGGATATACAGCTGCCGACCACCTTCATAAGTGTAGGTCCTAAATGAGCTGTTTTCTCTGTTCTCTCACTACAAAGCAGATTCGTTTGAGGAGTTTCCAGTACATTAACCATACCAGGAAGTACTTAATTTACTCAGCTACTGCTTTTCTTAATCTCACTGGAGATATTTACTGATAAACAGCTACCTACCCAGTATATTCATGTCCGTTATAAATGAGCTTTTAACTCTCTTCCCTCACCACTAATCGGATTCTTCTGGGGAGTTCCCAGTATATTAACCTTTCCTCGTTGTAACTACATTAACAAGTCCCAGCTGTTCTTATTCTCAGAAGGGATACTTCCTGATATACAGCTGCCGACGACCTTCATAAGTGTAGGTCCTAAATGAGCATTTTTCTCTGTTCTCTCACTACAAAGCAGATTTTTTTGAGGAGTTTCCAGTACATGAACCATACCAGTAAGTACTTAGTTTCCTAAGCTACTGCTTTTCTTAATCTCAGTGGAGATATTTACTGATAAACAGCTACCGTCCCAGTATGTTCATGTCCTTTTGAAATGAGCTTTTAACTCTCTTCCCTCACCACTAATCAGATTCTTCTGAGGAGTTCCCAGTACATTATCCTTTCCTCGATGTAATTATATTAACAAGTCTCAGCTATTCTTATTCTCAGAAGGGAAACTCCCTGATATACAGCTGCCGACCACCTTCATAAGTTTAGGTCCTAAATGAGCTTTTTTCTCTGTTCTCTCACTACAAAGCAGATTCTTTTGAGGCGTTTCCAGTACATTAACCATACCAGGAAGTACTTAATTTCACAAGCTACTGGTTTTCTTAATCTCAGTGGAGATATTTTCTGATAAACAGCTACCTACCCAGGATGTTCATGTCCTTTATAAATGAGCTTTTAACTCTCTTCCCTCACCACTAATCAGATTCTTCTGGGGAGTTCCCAGTACATTAACCTTTCCTCGATGTAATTACATTAACAAGTCCCAGCTGTTCTTATTCTCAGAAGGGATGCGACCTGATATACAGCTGCCGACCACCTTCATAAGTGTAGGTCCTAAATGAGCTTTTTTCTCTGTTCTCTCACTACAAAGCAGATTCTTTTGAGGAGTTTCCAGTACATTAACCATACCAGGAAGTACTAAATTTACTAAGCTACTGCTTTTCTTAATCTCAGTGGAGATATTTACTGATAAACAGCTACCTACCCAGAATGTTCATGTCCTTTTTAAATGAGCTTTTAACTCTCTTCCCTCACCTCTAATCAGATTCTTCTGTGGAGTTTCTAGTACATTAACCTTTCCTCGATGTAATTACCTTAACAAGTCCCAGCTGTTCTTATTCTCAGAAGGGATACTCCCTGATATACAGCTGCCAACCACCTTCATAAGTGGAGGTCCTAAATGAGCTTTTTTCTCTGTTCTCTCACTACAAAGCAGATTCTTTTGAGGAGTTTCCAGTACATTAACCATACCAGGAAGTACTTAATTTACTCAGCTACTGCTTTTCTTAATCTCAGTGGAGATATTTACTGATATGCAGCTACCTACCGAGTATGTTCATATCCTTTTTAAATGAGCTTTTAACTCTCTTCCCTCACCACTAATCAGATTCTTCTGAGGAGTTCCCAGTACATTAACCTTTCCTAGATGTAATTACCTTAACAAGTCCCAGCTGTTCCTATTCTCAGAACGGATACTCCCTGATATACAGCTGCCGCCCCCCTTTATAAGTGTAGTTCCTAAATGAATTTTTTTCTGTGTTCTCTCACTACAAAGCAGATTCTTTTGAGGAGTTTCCAGTACATTAACCATACCAGGAAGTACTAAATTTACTAAGCTACTGCTTTTCTTAATCTCAGTGGAGATATTTACTGATAAACAGCTACCTATCCAGGATGTTCATGTCCTTTTTAAATGAGCTTTTAACTCTCTTCCCTCCCTACTAATCAGATTCTTCTGAGGAGTTCCCAGTACATTAACCTTTCCTCCATGTAATTACATTAACAAGTCCCAGTTGTTCTTATTCGCAGAATAAGAACATCTCCCAACATCTCCATTATGGGAGCATATCTGCAAACAACTCTAATTTCTTCAGCCTCTTTCTCTCTGCCAAACCCAAGGCTGCTGACCCATCCACATACCCAACCAGCGCAACTGTGCTGAACCCAAAGACACTGCAATTTTACTTTCAGGCACAATGAAGTCACCAGCTCACTTTGCCACAAAATTTTCCGCTTGCTTGTGGAGTTGAGTGTGTAGAAACAGGGCTGGAGAGACAAAAGAGAATGTTACATAACTTCTGGGGTTTGCTGGTGTCTTCTTTTTATGTGTGTGTGTGTGTGTGTGTGTGTGTGTGTGTGTGTGTGTGTGTGCCAGTCCTGGAGCTTGAACAGAGCTGGAGCACTGTCCCAGAAATTTTGTGCTCAAGGCTCTACCACTCTGAGCCACAACACCATTTCTGGCTTTTTGGTAGTCTGTTGGAGATAAGAGGCTCATGGAATTTCCTGTCCCAATTGGCTATGAACCTTGAACCTCAGCCTCCTGAGGAGGCTGGGTTCTTAGAGCAATGAGGAGGCAGCAGTGGGGTAGAAGATGAGAATGCTACCCAAGGACCATGTGGTGCAGCATTGTATTGAAGTATTTCCATAACTTTTCTGTCTAACATATTTTGACAAATTGGCAGATCAATACATCATAAAATATCCTTAATTGCAAAAGCTTAATAACTCAAGATCAATGCCAAAATTGAGTTTCACATTTCATTTCTGAACTGTTACCTTCAGAGAGGTAATTTTTACTAATTATGCTGATAAACGCCTACATTTATATGTCTGGTGTTAAGGCAAAAACCGGACTTAATATATGATTTGAATTTGACCTTTTCAGAGGCTCAGTGATGTTTCCTTTGATTTTTTTCTATCTACTGTTCTCCAGCTTCTACTCCTTTTCAGTTACTTGGCTGGCACTGCTGTGGGAACATGTGGAAATAGAGTAAATTCTTCTCTATCACAACCATAAATCAATATCAAAACAAACTCAATTTTTAATACTTTTCAAAATATATTAGACTCCAGTATCATGAAGAGACATCAATAGCCCTGGAGAACAGAGCAGCTTCAGGGCAGTGAATGTACTGTGCAGAAGGTTGCAGTGGTGGATGCACACTATGGTACACTTGCCATAATAATACACTGGGTGTGAAAATAACCACCACAATGTAGATGAAGCAGCAATTTTACTTTAAAGTAGGAGGAAAAAATTCATTAGGTTATATAAGATTTTATAGCATTATATAGGATTTTATCAGTTATTTTTTAAAAATTATTATTTGCATATATTAGCTCTCCAAAAGATTTATTTAGTCAAGTACGTGTATGCATGCAATACACTTCTGTCTCATAAGGTATTTGCATTAGTTCATACCCTAAGTCAGTTTATAGTTTCTTTAGGAAACCACATATATTTCCATAATGGTTGCATGAAATTACATTCCCATGAATTGTCTCCAAGGGTTGCTTTTACTTCATTGTGGCTATCATTTGTTATTGAGGATAGACATTTTCACTGGAGTGTGATAAAATTCACTGTCCTTTTGCTGTACATTTCCTTATAGGAACGATGTGGAGCATCAATTTGTGTATTTTTTTATACATTTTTTCCTTTAAAAATTTTTTTTTGCCAATCCTGGGCCTTGGACTCAGGGCCTGGGCACTGTCCCTGGCTTCTTTTTGCTCAAGGCTAGCACTCTACCACTTGAACTATAGCGCCACTTCTGGCTTTTTCTGTATATGTATGGTGCTGAGGAATTGAACCCAGGTTTTCATTTATACAAGGCAAACACTCTAGCACTAGGCCACATTCCCAGCCCTGGTTCTGTGTTTTTTATCTTTTTATATTTTTTGCCACTCCTGGGCCTTGGACTCAGGGCTTGAGCACTGTTTCTGGCTTCTCTTTGCTCAAGGCTAGGACTCTGCCATTGAACCACAGCACCACATCTGGTCGTTTTCTATATATGTGGTGCTAGGGAATCCAAGCCAGGACTTCAAGCAAGCACTCTTGCCACTAGGCCACTAGGCCATATTCCAAGACCTTTTTTATACATTTTTACATCTGTATTTGCAATGTGTCTAAGTTTGCCAATTTATTCATTGGGTTGTTGAGTCCTTAAAGTATTAGTCTTCTGATCCTCCTGTATATTCTGGTTATGCATCACATGCCAGATGTTTAGCTGGCTAATTCGGGAGGCCATATATTCACTCTAGTGACTGTTTTCTTTATTGTGCCAAAGGTTTTAATTTGGTGTAATTGTTGTTCTCAATTCTGGCTCTTATTTACAGAGCTGTATGAGGTTTTAGTCAGGAGATTACTGCCTATAAAAACATTTCATTGTTTTTGTTATCTGTACTGTAATTTTTTAATCTTAAATTTACCTGTCTAATTTTTGAGAGTAAAAAAAAAAACAACTTAGGGTGTAGTTGAATACCTAGCCAATGTCCAGGAGATGATTGCATGATTTGTTGTCATAGAGAGAGAGAGAGATGCTCGGTCCTTTGAAACATTAAATTAGCATCTATGTTGCCCTTGTGTGTACAAATTTGGGGCATTTGGAGGAAGAGGAATTCTTTGTATATCATAAACCAGAAGTCTCCCTGTAGCCAGCAGTTGTTTCAGGGGCTCAGAAAGAAAATTCTAGGGTGAAACATTTATGAATGTAGTGTTTTCAATAATTAACAGTATATTAATAAATACTATATCTTATAAAATGTCCTCATATACTAATAGAAATGATTACAGTGAGTAATATAGGAAAGATTTCACCTGATATTTAAGTAACATATGCATCATTTCTCTATCCGTAGAATCATTGTATGTATAGGTTTTCATCATTGATGCCTTCAGGGTGTCATTGAGCAAAACATTGACATTCCAGAGTGGTTGAACAAGTTTAAATTCCCAGCAGCAATGTACTAGGGTTCCCTTTTGGCCACATCCCCTCCAATATTTCTTGTCATTAGTTTTCCTGATAATGGCGCTTCTTACTGGGGTGAGGTGGAATTTCAATGTTGTTGTGATTTTCATTTCTTTTATGGCCAATGATCTTGAGCACTTCTTCATGTGTCTCTTGGACATTCTCATTTCCAATTCAGGGAAGTCTCTTTATATGTTTTTCGCCCATTTGTGGATGGGGGAGTTGGTTCTTTGAGGATTTGTTTTGGAGGAATTCAATTTTTTGAGTTGCAAGTGTATTTTATATATGAGGTCTTTAGATATACAATGATTCTAGGGATATAAAAATGATGTATATGCTACTTAAATAACAGGTTAGGTCTGTTGTATGGCCAGTAAAGATCTTTTCCCAATCTGTGGGCTTTCTATTTAACTTGCAAACTATGGCCTTTGCCATGCAGAAGCTCTGAAGTTTGATGCAATCCAATTTGTCCAACCTTTCTTTGATTTGTTGTGTTTCTGGGCCTTTATTAAGAAAGTTTTGTCCTGTGACAAGGAGCTCAAATGTTTCTCCTATTCCTTCTTGTAGTGTTTTCAGGGTGAGGTTCCTCAGAAGGCTAAACATAGAGCTCCCCTATGACCCAGGAGTCTTGGGCATCTACCCACAAGATTACAAATAAAACCACACTAAATCCACCAGCACATCTATGTTCATCACAGCACAATTTGGCATTGCTAAAATATGTAACCAACACAAATGTTTCTAGGTACATGAGTGGATCAAGAAAATGTGGTATATGAACACAGTAGAATTCTATGTCTTTATCAAAAGAATGACATGGCCCCATTCCTAAGAAAATGGAAGGATTTGGAATAAATTCATACTAAGTGAAGTTGTTCAGACCCAAAGAAATATGGACTCGATGGTGCAGCAAAGCATATGTGCCTAGCCCAAGTACTGGCTGGAAAAACAAATTCGAGTATAGATATGCAGATGGAAGAAAGGGAAGTGAAGAACTTATAGACTGTGGGAAATTCCTCTGGAGTTTTGTCACTTACCAGCCTCTGCATGTTGTATATCCGATTCAGTGCTGTACCCTACATGCCACCTCTGTGCATCAGGTTATATCGTAATATAGCCAATCCCAACAACTGGTAATGCCACATAGATTTGGATGTTATTGTACAAAACAAAAAAGGAAAAGAAAGAAATCTGGTGTATGCTTACCAATGAGATTATGCTTTAGTTGCACATTCCTCTGAACCATATTTGATTTTTCAGAGCCTTCAATTAACTATTACACTATACTTAAAACTTTTATTAATCCTTTTAATTAAGAAGCAATTCTGACATTTTCCTGTTTTTGTATATAATTTTCACATTTATTTTTATTACTTCACAATATTATTTTTATGTTGTTATTTTTATTTTTAAATTATTTTTATTTATTTATCTTTAGTGTCAAAGTGTGATACAGAGTGGTTACAGATTCATATGAAAGGCAGTGAGTACATTTCATTTTTTTTATAAAAAGTTCAGTTGTATTTTCTGTTGTCATGGGGATTTTTGAATAATTACTTACTTATTGTCAGAGTGATTTACAGAGGGGTTACAGTTTCATAAGTAAGGCAGTAAGCACATTTCTTGTGCAATTTACTACCTCCTCCCTCAATTCCCCCTCCCCCTTCTCTTTTCCCTTTCCCTCCATGAGTTATTTTTTAATACTACAAAGTGGATTTCAACCGAATTTCTTTTTCTTATTATTTTAGGTACTCATACAAATGACTTGCCAACTAACAAAGTTATTTATGTATATGATATATATTGTCATAGTGTGAAGTTAACATATATTTGCATATATTTTATGCTATTTGATGCATTTTAAATTTCTTATATTGTGTAACTAGTTTCATGGGCAATACCTTTTTCCTCAGTTGCATTATTTTTCTGGGAAAATATCGAAGAAATAACATGTCAAATTAAAGTCCCTATCTTTTATAGCTTTTCATATGTGGGGTGTGTGTGTGTGTGTGTGTGTAAATTCCAGGAGGAAACTCTACAACCAAAGCCACTCTGGTCAGGAATGGGTGACCCAAGAGCCTTCTACTTTAAGAAATAACTGTAAAATATCTTTGGGTTTTCTCTATTTTCTTTAACATTAGTTGAGTTTTGTGTGGCATCTGAGCCTGCTTTTAGTGAAGACTGGAGAGAATTAAGGAGAGGGGCTAATGTTAATCTGGTAATATAGGAACATGGAGGCTTGATATCAGATAGAGCAGCATAACATCAGTTATGTCATTGATAGCCAAGTATGGATGACCAGGCTGGGGCTAGAAGCAGCCAGCACAGGCAGATGCACAAGAGTCCTTACAAAGGAAATTAGCAAAAGCCTTAGAAAGGCACCATGCTCCCTTGCAGGTGTAGACTCCCCACCAAGAGCCCCTAGGTTCAACTGTGACCTCCTGTGCACTGCAGAGGCCACAGGGCTATGGGTTACAATTGTGCTCTCTGAGCCAATGCCTATGTGGGACTTATAAAAATTGGGGAGGTTGCCAAGTAGAAATCCTTGGGCCATGTGTTAGATGGGAAAAGTTTGAAATCTCCCCCCAGGCAATGGGGAAACTAGGATTTTTGAAAAGATGAAAACAAATATATTTACAATTTTTCAAATAGCACAATAGTGAACAAAGGTTAGTCTTTCAATAACAATCCTATTAGGAAACTCATAAACATCATTCAGGGAGTGTGTTTGCCATTGTTACAAGGTAGTAAATGAAGTTCAAGGCTTGTATATTTAGATAGAATGTAGGTGAAACAAAATATACATAAAACAAGAAATCCAACCTTAACACAGACAGACAATTAAATAAGTCACAGACAAACACAAGATTTACACTATTTTGAAATGACAACGCTGGAATGGAATCCCATCTGCTTCCAAGCAGCTGCTTACCTGGGACAGGGAGAAACTAGCACCCACATCTCTCCCCTGGAATCCAAGGAACAAAGAAAAGAGTTGCTGTTCATGGAAGAATCACACGTGTACTTCGTGAAACAAAGGAAGATATCTGATTGGAGCTGAAGAAGCCACACCCCCTGTAGCCCCACAACAAATCAATTCAGGCCTTGATGAAGTCCCAACATGCCTAAGCTACTGCAGCTCTGAGGGCCACAGACAAACAAGCCTAAGAGTGGCCACCTCCCGACTGCCTTTGAAATCATATGCAAACTTTTCTTGTGGCCACTTCTAACCACCAGTGGAACAGAATTCTGGAAAAGTGGTTCTAAGATAACTGGACTGGTGCACTTGAAGATTATGGCAGTCCAATATTAGGCTTCTCCGTAGGAGATTTCCAGGGATAATGTTAAGAGGCTTAAGTGTTACATTGTACCTTATATAAGATGTAACTGCTAGAGAGATGTATGTATATGTGTCAGAACACATCTTTTTACATCTGGTACTGACATTCTGGCAGCTACATTCTGTCTTCCGTTAATAAGGAAATTTGAATTTCACTGTTGAGAATAACTTAGAGTCTGCAGTTGAGTTTATCGGCATTGTTTCCACATGTAAAAATCATTATTCAGTACAAATGTCCCCCATATTATGCTGTGTTAAACAAAATAACTTAAAAGGCCTCTATTAGTGCCATGGTCTATAAATCTGATATTTGGTCTAAGAATAAATAATAATAATTATTATATAAGCCAAGAAAAATTAAAATTATGCATTCTGAACTTTGTTTTATTTACTAAAGTGTGTGTATTAAGCTGGGCACCAGTGGCTCACAACTGTAATCCTAGCTACTCAGGAGGCTGAGATTTGAAGCCAGCCTGGGAAGGAAAGTCCGTGAGACATGCATCTTCAATTAACCACTAAAACCTGGAAGTAGAGGTGTGACTCAAATATCAAGTCCAGCCTTGAGTGGGAAAAACCAAGAGATAGCATCCACGCCCTGAGTTCAAGCTCCAGTACTTGCATAAGAGATGTGTTTGTATGTTTATGTGTGTGCGTTTGTAAAACTTTCAATATTTAGAATTCTATGACTTGATTTTTTGTAGAAAGTTATTTCATGGTAGGGAAAGTTTATAGTGCTTTATTTCCCGAAATCATGGCTTACCTGGATACATTTTCCATTCCAGTAACTTCCCTGAACACTCATGAACTGATAGTTGATTTGTGAGTAAAACCATTTGTTCATAATGACCACTACCTAATGACCAGTATTATATGGAAGTTAATATAATGAACTCATGGAGGTCAGAGGTGGGTCTTGTATTTATATTCAAAACACCTCCATGTTTTAAACACTGAAAATATATTTGTCAAAGGACTAATTCCTTTTTTCTGGAACTTTCTATGTCCAAACTTCTAAGGCTTATTTTGAATGTGAGAACAGACTCAGCACTGGAAAGACGAAGTGGGCACTCAAACCACAAATTACCTCAGAAAGTAAAGCAAGGGAGGATACTAAACTGCACTGGGACATGGTAAAGTATCCAATACTCTAGGCATTTAGTGATGCAAAGGAGGCCACTAAGGAGAGGATCACAAAGGTGCAAATTCTGTGTGCCATTGATCGTACAAAATGGTACAACTAAATAACCTCTAGAAAATGGAAACAAGAAGACTTTTTCCAAGTTGCTGCTTTTGTTTTCTTTTTTCTTGTTGGTTCATGTATCTGTCTTTGGGAGGGTAAGGTTAGACACAGAAATCGAGGGACAAAAGGTGAACAAATGTAGCAGTGGTACTGGCTAGTCACTATGTTGAAAATAAACTATACTACTTGTCGTTGGGGGTGGGAGGGGAAAACAGAGACTCTGAGGAAAGGGAGAACATCTGCAAACAACTCTAATTTCTTCAGCCTCTTCCTCTCTGCCAAACCCAAAGCTGCTGACCAATCCACAAACCCAACAAGCTGGACTCTGCTGAACCCAAAGACAAATTGCAATTTTACTTTTCAGGCACATTCAAGTCAACAGCTCACTTTCCCACAAACCTTTCCTCTTGCTTGTGGAGTTGAGTGTGCAGAAACAGCGCTGGAGAGACAAAAGAGAATGCTCCCCAACTTCTGGGGTTTGCTGGTGTCTTCGTGTGTGTGTGTGTGTGTGTGTGTGTGTGTGTGTGTGTGTGTGTGTGTGTGTGTGTGTGTGCCAGTCCTGGGGCTTGAAATCAAAGCTGGAACACTGTCCCTGAAATTTTGTGCATGAGGCTCTACCACTTTGAGCCACAGCACCATTTCTAGCTTTTTGATTGTTTGTTGGAGATAAGAGGTTCATGGATTTTCCTGCTCCAGCTGGCTTTGAACAGGAGTGAGCCACCGATGCCCTGATTTTGCTGGGTTCTTAGTGAATTGAGGAGGCAGCAGTGGGGTAGAAGATGAGAATACCAGCCAAGGACCATGTGGTGCAGCATTGTATTGAAGTCTTTCCATAGCTTTTCTGTCTAACATATTTTGACAAATTGGCAGATCAATACATCATAAAATATCCTTAATTGCATAGCCTTAATAACTCAAGATAAATAAAAATGAGTTTCACATTTCTATTCTGAACTTTTACCTTCAGAGAGGTAATTTTACTAATTATGCTGATAATCTCCTACATTTATGTATCTGGTGTTAAGGCAAAAACCAGGCTTAACATATTATTTGAATTTGACCTTTTCAGAGGCTCAGTGATGTTTCCTTTGATTTTTTTTATTCATTGTTCTCCAGCTTCTACTCCTTGTCAGATACTTGGCTGGCACTTCTGTGGGAACATGTGATTCTTGTCTATCACAACCATAAATCAATATCAAAACCAACTCAATTTTTAATACTTTTCAAAATGTATTAGACTCCAGTATCATGAAGAGACATCAGTGGACCTGGAGAACAGAGCTGCTTCAGGGCAGTGAACATACTGTGCAGAAGGTTGCAGTGGTGGATGCACACTATGGAACACTTGCCATAATAATGCACTGGGGGTGAAAATAACCACCACAATGTAGATGAAGCAGCACTTTTACTTTGAAGTAGGAGGAAAAAATTCATTAGGTTATATAAAATTTTATAGCATTATATAGGATTTTATCAGTTATTTTTTAAAAATTCTTATTTGCATATATTAGCTCTCCAAAGGATTTATTTAGTCGTGTACATGTATGCATGCAATAAACTTCTGTCTCATAAGGTATTTGCATTAATTCATATCCTAACTCTGTTTGTAGTTTCTTTAGGAAACCACATACATTTCCATAGTGGTTGCATGAAATTACATTCCCATGAATTGTGTCTAAGGGTTGCCTTTACTTCATTGTTGTTATCATTTGTTATTGAGGATAGACATTGTCACTGGAGTGTGATAAAATTCACTGTCCTTTTGCTGTACATTTCCTTATAGGAAGGATGTGGAGCATCAATTTGCGTATTTTTTTATACATTACTTTACCTTTAAAAAAGTTTTTTTGCCAATCCTGTGCCTTGGACTCAGGGCCTGGGCACTGTCCCTGGCTTCTTTTTGCTTAAGGCTAGCACTCTATCACTTGAGCCATAGCTCCACTTCTGCCTTATTCTATATATGTGTGGTGCTGAGGAATTGAACCCAGGGCTTCATGTATACAAGGCAAACACTCTACCACCAAGCCATATTCCCAGCTCTGGTTCTGTGTTTTTTATCTTTTTATATTTTTTGCCACTCCTGGGCCTTGGACTCAGGGCTTAAGCACTGTCCATGGCTTCTCTTTGCTCAAGGCTAGGATTCAGCCATTGAACAACAGCGACACATCTGGCCGTTTTCTATATATGCTGTGCTGGGGAATCTAACCCATGACTTCATGTGTATGAGGCAAGCACTCTAGCCACTAGGCCATATTCCCAGACCTTTCTTGTACACTTTTTACATCTGTATTTGCGATGTGTTTAAGTTTGCCAATTTATTCATTGGGTTGTTGAGTCCATAAAACATTAGTCTTCTGATCCCCCTTTATATTCTGGTTATGCATCACATTCCAAATATTTAGCTGGCTAGTGCTGGAGGCCATATGTTCACTCTAGTGACTGTTCTCTTTATTGTGCCAAAGGTGTAATTTGGTGTAATTTGGTGTAATTGTTGTTCTCAATCTGGGTACTATTTACAGAGCTATATGAGGTTTTAGTCAGGAGATTACTGCCTATAAAAACATTTCATTGTTTCTGTTATTTGTAGTGTAATTTTTTAATCTTAAATTTACCTGTCTAATTTCTGAGAGTGAAAAAAAAAACAATGAACCTTCGCAACTTAGTGTGTAGTTGAATACCTAGCCAATGTCCAGGAGATGATTGCATTAATTGTGGTCCTAGAGAGAGAGAGATGATCTGTCCTTTGAAACATTAAATTAGCACCTATGTTGCCCCTGTATGTGTACATATGTGGGGCATTTGTAGGAAGAGGAATTCTGTGTATCTCATAAACCAGAAGTCTCCCTGCAGCCAGCAATTGTTCCAGGGGCTCAGAAAGGAAATTCTAGGGTGAAACACTGGAAGTAGCATTGTGGCTAAAGTGGTAGAGTGGTAGCCTTGAGAAAAAGAAGCCAGAGACAGTGTTCTGACACTGACTTCAAGACACAGGCAGGCAGGCAGGCTGGGAAAGAGAAATATTGTATCCTTAAAGGCAATATAAAACATTAACAATTTGATTTGAATTTGGCCTAATTGCTTGTCTAGTATACAAAGAGCCTTGTGTTCAATTTCTCAGCAACACATATAGAGAAAAAGCTGGAAGTATCATTCTGGCTAAAGTCGTATAGTGCTAGCCTTGACTAAAAAGCAGCAAGGGACAGGGCTCAGACCCTGAATTCAAGCCACAGGAAGGAAGGCAGGCTATGAG